>NC_091385.1:8422875-8490375 GCF_038502225.1 Cherax quadricarinatus
CGCTCGTAACAGGCGCCCACTGTGATACCTCTTCACGTACCATGACTCGTTGCTGCCTCCCTGTCAGGTATTCCCTTATCCATTGTAGTGCCCTCCCTTTTACATGCGCCTGATCCTCCAGCTTCTGCACTAATCTCTTGTGGGGAACTGTGTCAAAGGCCTTCCTGCAGTCTAGGAAAACGCAATCTACCCACCCCTCTCTCTCGTGTCTTACTTCTGTTACCTTGTCATAAAACTCCAGGAGGTTTGTGATACAAGATTTGCCTTCCATGAACCCATGCTGGTTTTCATTTATAATCTTGTTCCTTTCCAGGTGTTTGACCACTCTCCTCCTGATAATCTTCTCCATGACTTTGCACACAATACATGTCAGAGACACAGGTCTGTAGTTTAGTGCCTCGTTTCTGTTTCCTTTCTTAAATATGGGGACTACATTAGCTGTCTTCCATTTCTCAGGTAGTTGCCCAGTTTCAAGGGATGTGTTGAAGATTGTGGTTAGAGGCACGCACAGCATCTCTGCTCCTTCTCTAAGGACCCATGGGGAGATGTCCGGTCCCATCGCCTTTGAGGCGTCAAGGTCACTTAAGAGCTTCTTCACCTCCTCCTCAGTTGTTCGTATGTCATCCAACACTTGTTGGTATATTCCCTCTTGATGTTCCCTTCTGTGCTGTCTTCCCACAGCCCTTCCTGTCTCTACGGTAAAAACTTCCTTAAATCTCCTGTTCAGCTCTTCACATACCTCCTGATCATTTCTTGTGAGTTCTTCACCTTCTGTCCTTAATCTGATCACCTGGTCTTTGACTGTTGTCTTCCTCCTGATGTGGCTATACAACAGTTTCGGGTCAGTCTTGATTCTCGATGCTATGTCATTTTCATACTGTCGCTGGGCCTCTCTCCTTACCTGTGCGTACTCATTCCTGGCTCTGCGACTGATCTCCCTATTTTCGTGTGTTCTCTGCCTTCTGTACTTTTTCCTTTCTCTATTGCACTTTGTTTTTGTCTCCTTACACCGTCGGGTAAACCAGGGGCTCGTTCTGGTCTTCCTGTTGTTACTGTTGCCCTTGGGAATAAACCTTTCCACTGCCTCCTTGCATTTTGTTGTTACATATTCCATCATTTCATTTACTGGCTTTCCTGCCAGTTCTCTGTCCCACTGGACCTCCCGCAGGAAGTTCTTCAACCCTCTGTAGTCCCCTCTTTTATAGTCAGGCTTTTCCCATTCAACTCCTGTTATTCTCTCCACTTGCAGCTCTACTATGTATTCAAAGCACAGAACCACGTGGTCGCTAGCTCCTAGGGGACTCTCATACTTGATGTCCTCATTGACTGAGCTGCCCAGGGTGAACACAAGGTCCAATCTTGCTGGTTCATCCTCCCCTCTCACTCTGGTAGTGTCCTTAACATGTTGGTGCATGAGGTTTTCCAGCACCACGTCCAACATCCTGGCTCTCCATGTTTCGGGACCCCCATGTGGCTCCAGGTTTTCCCAGTCAATCTCCCTGTGGTTGAAATCCCCCATAACCAGCAACTTTGCTCTGCTGGAGTGAGCTCTTCTTGCCACCTCAGCAAGTGTGTCCACCATTGCTCTGTTGCTCTCTTCATATTCCTCTCTTGGCCTCCTGCAGTTCTGTGGTGGATTATACATCACTGCAATGACCACTTTGTGTTCTCCAGACTGAAGTGTACCTGCTATGTAGTCTCTTTCTCCCGTCTCATCTATGCCTTCCATTTTCTCGAATTTCCATCTGTTTTTTATGAGCAGAGCAACCCCACCTCCCCCCCTGCCCCTTCTATCTTTCCTCATGATCTGGTATCCTGGTGGGAAGATTGCATCTGTTGTCTCCGTGAGTTTTGTTTCTGTAACTGCTATGATGTCTGGGGACTTCTGATTGATTCTTTCTTGCCATTCCTCATGTTTATTCGTTAATCCATCTGCATTTGTGTACCAAACCTTCAACTTCTGTTCTAATACTGTAACTGTGGTGCGGGGGGTGGAAACAGAGGGATTGGTGTGTGATGGTTGGTTTGGATTGTTCAGTTGCCTTTGGGGTGTCGTGGCTGGAGTCCTTCTGCAGGTGTTTCTGGGGGGTGGCAGTGTGTGTGTGTGTGTGTGTGAGAGAGAGAGAGAGAGAGAGAGAGAGAGAGAGAGAGAGAGAGAGAGAGACAGACAGACAGAGAGAGAGAGAGACAGACAGAGAGAGAGGGAGAGAGAGAGAGAGACAGAGAGAGACAGAGACAGAGAGAGACAGAGAGAGACAGAGAGAGACAGAGAGAGACAGAGAGAGACAGAGAGAGAGAGGGTACAGGTATTCCCACAGTGGGGGGGGGGGGTGTGGGTACCCACAGAGGTAAAATTTGCGTACAAAAACTGGTGTACCTTGTTCCCTGACGCTGGTACATACGCCCTCTCACACGCCCGTACGCCAGTCCAACCTGCACCTCTCACACCCCCCACGCCACAACCACTGACACCACCCCCTCCAACCACTTGTACGTCAACACACACACACTTCAGACTAGGTGTGTGTGTGTGTGTGTGTGTGTGTGTGTGTGTGTGTGTGTGTGTGTGTGTGTAACCTTGAAGGGACGTCGAGCAGTTACAAAACTTAACAACTGTGAAATTATCATGCATAAGAACGTCAAGTATAACATAAGACAAGTGTTATTGTCGCTACCACAGTGATCCCTGTATCTCACAACCCCAGCCTCCTCTACTACAGTGATCCCTGTATCTCACAACCCCAGCCTCCTCTACCACAGTGATCCCTGTATCTCACAACCCCAGCCTCCTCTACTACAGTGATCCCTGTATCTCACAACCCCAGCCTCCTCTACCACAGTGATCCCTGTATCTCACAACCCCAGCCTCCTCTACCACAGTGATCCCTGTATCTCACAACCCCAGCCTCCTCTACCACAGTGATCCCTGTATCTCACAACCCCAGCCTCCTCTACCACAGTGATCCCTGTATCTCACAACCCTAGCCTCCTCTACTACAGTGATCCCTGTATCTCACAACCCCAGCCTCCTCTACCACAGTGATCCCTGTATCTCACAACCTCAGCCTCTACTACAGTGATCCCTGTATCTCACAACCCCAGCCTCCTCTACCACAGTGATCCCTGTATCTCACAACCCTAGCCTCCTCTACTACAGTGATCCCTATATCTCACAACCCCAGCCTCCTCTACCACAGTGATCCCTGTATCTCACAACCCTAGCCTCCTCTACCACAGTGATCCCTGTATCTCACAACCTCAGCCTCTACTACAGTGATCCCTGTATCTCACAACCCCAGCCTCCTCTACCACAGTGATCCCTGTATCTCACAACCTCAGCCTCTACTACAGTGATCCCTGTATCTCACAACCCCAGCCTCCTCTACCACAGTGATCCCTGTATATCACAACCCCAGCCTCCTCTACTACAGTGATCCCTGTATCTCACAACCCCAGCCTCCTCTACCACAGTGATCCCTGTATCTCACAACCCCAGCCTCCTCTACTACAGTGATCCCTGTATCTCACAACCCCAGCCTCCTCTACCACAGTGATCCCTGTATCTCACAAACCCTGCCTCTTCTACCACAGTGATCCCTGTATCTCACAACCCCAGCCTCCTCTACCACAGTGATCCCTGTATCTCACAACCCCAGCCTCCTCTACTACAGTGATCCCTGTATCTCACAACCCCAGCCTCCTCTACCACAGTGATCCCTGTATCTCACAACCCCAGCCTCCTCTACTACAGTGATCCCTGTGTCTCACAACCCCAGCCTCCTCTACCACAGTGATCCCTGTATCTCACAACCCCAGCCTCCTCTACTACAGTGATCCCTGTATCTCACAACCCCAGCCTCCTCTACCACAGTGATCCCTGTATCTCACAACCCCAGCCTCCTCTACTACAGTGATCCCTGTATCTCACAACCCCAGCCTCCTCTACTACAGTGATCCCTGTATCTCACAACCCCAGCCTCCTCTACCACAGTGATCCCTTTATCTCACAACCCCAGCCTCGTCTACTACAGTGATCCCTGTATCTCACAACCCCTGCCTCCTCTACCACAGTGATCCCTGTATCTCACAACACCAGCCTCCTCTACTACAGTGATCCCTGTATCTCACAACCCCAGCCTCCTCTACTACAGTGATCCCTGTATCTCACAACCCCAGCCTCCTCTACTACAGTGATCCCTGTATCTCACAACCCCAGCCTCCTCTACTACAGTGATCCCTGTATCTCAACCCCAGCCTCCTCTACCACAGTGATCCCTGTATCTCACAACCCCAGCCTCCTCTACCACAGTGATCCCTGTATCTCACAAACCCTGCCTCTTCTACCACAGTGATCCCTGTATCTCACAACCCCAGCCTCCTCTACCACAGTGATCCCTGTATCTCACAACCCCAGCCTCCTCTACTACAGTGATCCCTGTATCTCACAACCCCAGCCTCCTCTACCACAGTGATCCCTGTATCTCACAACCCCAGCCTCCTCTACTACAGTGATCCCTGTGTCTCACAACCCCAGCCTCCTCTACCACAGTGATCCCTGTATCTCACAACCCCAGCCTCCTCTACTACAGTGATCCCTGTATCTCACAACCCCAGCCTCCTCTACCACAGTGATCCCTGTATCTCACAACCCCAGCCTCCTCTACTACAGTGATCCCTGTATCTCACAACCCCAGCCTCCTCTACTACAGTGATCCCTGTATCTCACAACCCCAGCCTCCTCTACCACAGTGATCCCTTTATCTCACAACCCCAGCCTCGTCTACTACAGTGATCCCTGTATCTCACAACCCCTGCCTCCTCTACCACAGTGATCCCTGTATCTCGCAACACCAGCCTCCTCTACTACAGTGATCCCTGTATCTCACAACCCCAGCCTCCTCTACTACAGTGATCCCTGTATCTCACAACCCCAGCCTCCTCTACTACAGTGATCCCTGTGTCTCACAACCCCAGCCTCCTCTACTACAGTGATCCCTGTATCTCACAACACCAGCCTCCTCTACTACAGTGATCCCTGTATCTCACAACCCCAGCCTCCTCTACTACAGTGATCCCTTTATCTCACAACCCCAGCCTCGTCTACTACAGTGATCCCTGTATCTCACAACCCCAGCCTCCTCTACTACAGTGATCCCTGTATCTCAACCCCAGCCTCCTCTACCACAGTGATCCCTGTATCTCACAACCCCAGCCTCCTCTACCACAGTGATCCCTGTATCTCACAACCCCAGCCTCCTCTACCACAGTGATCCCTGTATCTCACAACCCCAGCCTCCTCTACCACAGTGATCCCTGTGTCTCACAACCCCAGCCTCCTCTACCACAGTGATCACTGTATCTCACAACCCCAGCCTCCTCTACCACAGTGATCCCTGTAACTCAAAACCCCAGCCTCCTCTACCACAGTGATCCCTGTACCTCACAACCCCAGCCTCCTCTACCACAGTGATCCCTGTATCTCACAACCCCAGCCTCCTCTACCACAGTGATCCCTGTATCTCGCAACCCCAGCCTCCTCTACCACAGTGATCCCTGTATCTCACAACCCGAGCCTCCTCTACCACAGTGATCCCTGTCTCACACAACCCCAGCCTCCTCTACCACAGTGATCCCTGTATCTCACAACCCCAGCCTCCTCTACCACAGTGATCCCTGTGTCTCACAACCCCAGCCTCCTCTACAACAGTGATCCCTATACCTCACAACCCCAGCCTCCTCTACCACAGTGATCTCTGTATCTCACAACCCCAGTCTCCTCTACCACAGTGATCTCTGTATCTCACAACCCCAGCCTCCTCTATCTCAGTGATCCCTGTATCTCAACCCCAGCCTCCTCTACCACAGTGATCCCTATACCTCACAACCCCAGCCTCCTCTACCACAGTGATCCCTTTATCTCACAACCCCAGCCTCCTCTACCACAGTGATCCCTGTGTCTCACAACCCCAGCCTCCTCTACCACAGTGATCCCTGTGTCTCAACCCCAGCCTCCTCTACCACAGTGATCCCTGTGTCTCAACCCCAGCCTCCTCTACCACAGTGATCCCTATACCTCACAACCCCAGCCTCCTCTACCACAGTGATCCCTGTATCTCACAACCCCAGCCTCCTCTACCACAGTGATCCCTGTGTCTCGCAACCCCAGCCTCCTCTACCACAGTGATCCTTGTATCTCACAACCCGAGCCTCCTCTACCACAGTGATCCCTGTCTCACACAACCCCAGCCTCCTCTACCACAGTGATCCCTGTATCTCACAACCCCAGCCTCCTCTACCACAGTGATCCCTGTGTCTCACAACCCCAGCCTCCTCTACCACAGTGATCCCTGTATCTCACAACCCCAGCCTCCTCTACCACAGTGATCCCTGTATCTCACAACCCCAGCCTCCTCTACCACAGTGATCCCTGTATCTCACAACCCCAGCCTCCTCTACCACAGTGATCCCTGTGTCTCACAACCCCAGCCTCCTCTACCACAGTGATCACTGTATCTCACAACCCCAGCCTCCTCTACCACAGTGATCCCTGTAACTCAAAACCCCAGCCTCCTCTACCACAGTGATCCCTATACCTCACAACCCCAGCCTCCTCTACCACAGTGATCCCTGTATCTCACAACCCCAGCCTCCTCTACCACAGTGATCCCTGTATCTCGCAACCCCAGCCTCCTCTACCACAGTGATCCCTGTATCTCACAACCCGAGCCTCCTCTACCACAGTGATCCCTGTCTCACACAACCCCAGCCTCCTCTACCACAGTGATCCCTGTATCTCACAACCCCAGCCTCCTCTACCACAGTGATCTCTGTATCTCACAACCCCAGTCTCCTCTACCACAGTGATCCCTGTATCTCACAACCCCAGCCTCCACTACCACAGTGATCCCTGTGTCTCACAACCCCAGCCTCCTCTACAACAGTGATCCCTATACCTCACAACCCCAGCCTTCTCTACCACAGTGATCCCTGTATCTCACAACCCCAACCTCCTCTGCCACAGTGATCCCTGTATCTCACAACCCCAGCCTCCTCTTCCACAGTGATCCCTGTGTTTCAACCCCAGCCTTCTCTACCACAGTGATCCCTGTTTCTCACAACCCCAGCCACCTCTACCACAGTGATCGCTGTATCTCACAACCCCAGCCTCCTCTACCACAGTGATCCCTGTTTCTCACAACCCCAGCCACCTCTACCACAGTGATCCCTGTTTCTCACAACCCCAGCCTCCTCTACCACAGTGATCCCTGTGTCTCACAACCCCAGCCTCCTCTACCACAGTGATCCCTGTATCTCAACCCCAGCCTCCTCTACCGCAGTGATCCCTGTATCTCTCAACCCCAGCCTCCTCTACCACAGTGATCCCTGTATCTCAACCCCAGCCTCCTCTACCACAGTGATCCCTGTATCTCTCAACCCCAGCCTCCTCTACCACAGTGATCCCTGTATCTCTCAACCCCAGCCTCCTCTACCACAGTGATCCCTGTATCTCAACCCCAGCCTCCTCTACCACAGTGATCCCTGTATCTCACAACCCCAGCCTCCTCTACCACAGTGATCCCTGTATCTCAAACCCAGCCTCCTCTACCACAGTGATCCCTGTATATATAAATGTGTGTGTACTCGCCTAGTTGTGGTTGCAGGGGTCGAGTGTGTGTGTGTGTGTGTGTATATATATATATATATATATATATATATATATATATATATATATATATATATATATTCAACAAGTTGGTCGTCTCCCACCGAGGCAGGGTGACCCAAAAAAGAAAGAAAATCCCCAAAAAGAAAATACTTTCATCATCATTCAACACTTTCACCACACTCACACATTATCACTGTTTTTGCAGAGGTGCTCAGAATACAATAGTTTAGAAGCATACACATATAAAGATACACAACATATCCCTCCAAACTGCCAATATCCCAAACCCCTCCTTTAAAGTGCAGGCATTGTACTTCCCATTTCCAGGACTCAAGTCCGACTATATGAAAATAACCGGTTTCCCCGAATCCCTTCACTAAATATTACCCTGCTCACACTCCAACAGATCGTCAGGTCCCAAGTATCATTCGTCTCCATTCACTCCTAACACGCTCATGCACGCTTGCTGGAAGTCCAAGCCCCTCGCCCACAAAACCTCCTTTACCCCCTCTTTCCAACCCTTTCGAGGACGACCCCTACCCCTCTTTCCTTCCCCTATAGATTTATATGCTTTCTATGTCATTCTACTTTGATCCATTCTCTCTAAATGACCAAACCACCTCAACAACCCCTCTTCTGCCCTCTGACTAATACTTTTATTAACTCCACACCTTCTCCTAATTTCCACACTCCGAATTTTCTGCATAATATTTACACCACACATTGCCCTTAGACAGGACATCTCCACTGCCTCCAACCGTCTCCTCGCTGCTGCATTTACCACCCAAGCTTCACACCCATATAAGAGTGTTGGTACTACTATACTTTCATACATTCCCTTCTTTGCCTCCATAGATAACGTTTTTTGACTCCACATATACCTCAACGCACCACTCACCTTTTTTCCCTCATCAATTCTATGATTAACCTCATCCTTCATAAATCCATCCGCCGACACGTCAACTCCCAAGTATCTGAAAACATTCACTTCTTCCATACTCCTCCCCAATTTGATATCCAATTTTTCTTTATCTAAATCATTTGACACCCTCATCACCTTACTCTTTTCTATGTTCACTTTCAACTTTCTACCTTTACACACACTCTCAAACTCATCCACTAACCTTTGCAATTTTTCTTTAGAATCTCCCATAAGCACAGTATCATCAGCAAAAAGTAACTGTGTCAATTCCCATTTTGAATTTGATTCCCCATAATTTAATCCCACCCCTCTCCCGAACACCCTAGCATTTACTTCTTTTACAACCCCATCTATAAATATATTAAACAACCATGGTGACATTACACATCCCTGTCTAAGACCTACTTTTACCGGGAAGTATTCTCCCTCTCTTCTACACACCCTAACCTGAGCCTCACTATCCTCATAAAAACTCTTTACAGCATTTAATAACTTACTACCTATTCCATATACTTGCAACATCTGCCACATTGCTCCTCTATCCACTCTATCATATGCCTTTTCTAAATCCATAAATGCAATAAAAACTTCCCTATCTTTATCTAAATATTGTTCACATATATGCTTCAATGTAAACACTTGATCTACACATCCCCTACCCACTCTGAAACCTCCTTGCTCATCCGCAATCCTACATTCTGTCTTACCTCTAATTCTTTCAATTATAACTCTACCGTATACTTTTCCTGTTATACTCAGTAAACTGATTCCTCTATAATTTTTACAATCTCTTTTGTCCCCTTTCCCTTTATATAAAGGGACTATACATGCTCTCTGCCAATCCCTAGGTACCTTCCCCTCTTTCATACATTTATTAAACAAAAGTACCAACCACTCCAACACTATATCCCCCCCCCCTGCTTTTAACATTTCTGTCATGATCCCATCAGTTCCAGCTGCTTTACCCCCTTTCATTCTACGTAATGCCTCACGTACCTCCCCCACACTTACTTTCTGCTCTTCTTCACTCCTAAAAGATGGTATACCTCCCTGACCAGTGCATGAAATTACCGCCTCTCTTTCTTCCTCAACATTTAAAAGTTCCTCAAAATATTCTCGCCATCTACCTAATACCTCCCTCTCCCCATCTACTAACTCCCCTACTCTGTTTTTAACTGACAAATCCATACTTTCCCTAGGCTTTCTTAACTTGTTTAACTCACTCCAAAATTTTTTCTTATTTTCATTAAAATTTCTTGACAGTGCCTCTCCCACTCTATCATCTGCTCTCCTTTTGCACTCTCTCACCACTCTCTTTACCTTTCTTTTACTCTCCATATACTCTGCTCTTCTTATAACACTTCTGCTTTGTAAAAACCTCTCATAAGCTACCTTTTTCTCTTTTATCACACCCTTTACTTCATCATTCCACCAATCACTCCTCTTTCCTCCTGCCCCCACCCTCCTATAACCACAAACTTCTGCCCCACATTCTAATACTGCATTTTTAAAACTCATCCAACCCTCTTCAACCCCCCCACTACTCATCTTTGCACTAGCCCACCTTTCTGCCAATAGTCGCTTATATCTCACCCGAACTTCCTCCTCCCTTAGTTTATACACTTTCACCTCCCTCTTACTTGTTGTTGCCACCTTCCTCTTTTCCCATCTACCTCTTACTCTAACTGTAGCTACAACTAAATAATGATCTGATATATCAGTTGCCCTGGCATATATATATATATATATATATGTCGTGCCGAATAGGCAGAACTTGCGATCTTGGCTTAAATAGCAACGTTCATCTTGCCATATAGGACAAGTGAAAATTTGTGTATGCAATAATTTCGCCGAAATCATTCTGAACACAACGAAAAAAATATATTTGATTGTGTTTGTTTATTACTAAATTATTGTAAACGTATTTAAAATATATTTAGTTGGGTTAGGCTAAAATAAATTGTTCTTGTTATAATAAGGTTAGGTAAGTTTTCTAAGATTCTTTTGGTGCAAAATTAAAAATTTTTACATTAACATTAATGAAAAAAATATATCTTTAAACGTATAAGAGAAAATTTCAAAAAGGACTTAATTTTAAATGAGTTCTTGCTAATTGACCAGTTTTACATATTCGGCACGACATATATATATATATATATATATATATATATATATATATCTATATATATATATATATATATATATATATTATATAAATTCCCTGTATACGTTCATATATAGTTCCCACACAGTATTGTAGTGTCATATTTGTGTGTGTGAATGTAGGTATTTGCTTGACTGCATGTAATGCTTTCGTGAGTGCGTGTAATGCTTTCGTGAGTGCGTGTAATGCTTGTGTGCTGAGGCTTGACAGTGAGCTAGATCCCAACACAGCATCATACGAGGGCATAGAGGAGAGTAGATCTAGTGTACTAGAATGATGCTCGTTGATACAGCTTGGCCAGGTAGGAGTGATTGACAGATGCTGCATCACAGCTCCACCCTCTCACAAGGCCAGTGCAAACCTGATGCTAAAACGGTCTTTGTCCTGAAGGACCTGGTCTCAGACCGGGCCACGGGGGGGGATTGGCCACTAAAACCCCCCTCCAGGTATACTCTATGTATCCATACGTTTCACTCACGTCTCTCGGTGATCACAATTTCTCTCAGATTTCCTCTCTGGGTTTTCCTACGAAAAAGAGTAGATAAGACCACTAAACCAGGATGGTTCACTATCTTGCAAAGTATCAGACGACACTACCACCTAGAAGTGAATTCCTATTGCCACTGCAACTTGCAAATCCCTTACAACCACTGCCAAACACCAGCTGACACTACCATCCCTCTAGTATTGGTTGTAGTGGTGAAGAGCCTAGCAGCACCTAGCGCGCACTGTTCACACAATGAGGTCCGGGGATCGATCCCCAGCACGGCTGTAAACATTACGATGTGTTTCTATCAGACACCTGCTGTCCATGTTCACCTAGAAGTAAAATGGGTACCTGGGTGTTAGTGGACTGGTGTGGGTCACATCCTGGGTGTTAGTGGACTGGTGTGGGTCACATCCTGGGTGTTAGTGGACTGGTGTGGGTCGCATCCTGGGTGTTAGTGGACTGGTGTGGGTCGCATCCTGGGTGTTAGTGGACTGGTGTGGGTCGCATCCTGGGTGTTAGTGGACTGGTGTGGGTCGCATCCTGGATGTTAGTGGACTGGTGTGGGTGGCATCCTGGGTGTTAGTGGACTGGTGTGGGTGGCATCCTGGGTGTTAGTGGACTGGTGTGGGTGGCATCCTGGGTGTTAGTGGACTGGTGTGGGTGGCATCCTGGGTGTTAGTGGACTGGTGTGGGTCGCATCCTGGGTGTTAGTGGACTGGTGTGGGTCGCATCCTGGGTGTTAGTGGACTGGTGTGGATGGCATCCTGGGTGTTAGTGGACTGGTGTGGGTGGCATCCTGGGTGTTAGTGGACTGGTGTGGGTGGCATCCTGGGTGTTAGTGGACTGGTGTGGGTGGCATCCTGGGTGTTAGTGGACTGGTGTGGGTGGCATCCTGGGTGTTAGTGGACTGGTGTGGGTCGCATCCTGGGACAAAACTGACCTAACTTGCGGGAAATGCTCTGTATAACAAGGGACTTTCTATACATCATTGATGTCAGCTATGGTCTGTATAAGTTATACCATGTACTCCAAGATTATTAATTATTATTATTACCATGGTGAACCATAAGGTACAGCGTCTACCATAGTGAATAATTTAATCTGAATGTTAATTTCAATGGTATTTCCATTACCATCATAGACCATAAGAGGGGTACAGTCGATACCATGAATCTGCTGACACCGTGAACGAATCTGTTCACATCTCTGTCTCATTTCTGCAACGTTGCAAGCTCCTGATGAGACTGGAACACGAAAGGCCTCGAGCTATTACTCAACTCCTCCCTTTCTGAGTACGTGATCTCTGTAGGATTGGATGATCCAGTGGGTTAGAGTGTCGTAAATCTTCCCTCAAAATAAGGCGGGCTAAAACAACACAGGTTCGATCCCACGGCTAGTCGCAGATATAATATATATATATATATCCGCTTTCCAGGCTGACGTTTTTTCAGAGCTGGTTGACTGTTCTGATGATGGGAGTTTAACTTTCGCTTCAGTAAGAGAAGCTACCGCATTTCTCACCGCCAGCGAGACAAACTGCCTTCTACCGCAATTACCACCATCTACCGCAATTACCACCATCTACCGCAATTACCACCATCTACAGCAATTACCACCATCTACCGCAATTACCACCATCTACCGCAATTACCACCATCTACCGCAATTACCACCATCTACCGCAATTACCACCATCTACCGCAATTACCACCATCTACAGCAATTACCACCATCTACCGCAATTACCACCATCTACCGCAATTACCACCATCTACAGCAATTACCACCATCTACCGCAATTACCACCTACAGCAATTACCACCATCTACCGCAATTACCACCATCTACAGCAATTACCACCATCTACAGCAATTACCACCATCTACCGCAATTACCACCATCTACCGCAATTACCACCTACAGCAATTACCACCATCTACCGCAATTACCACCTACAGCAATTACCACCATCTACCGCAATTACCACCATCTACAGCAATTACCACCATCTACAGCAATTACCACCATCTACAGCAATTACCACCATCTACAGCAATTACCACCATCTACAGCAATTACCACCATCTACAGCAATTACCACCATCTACCGCAATTACCACCTACATCAATTACCACCATCTACCGCAATTACCACCATCTACAGCAATTACCACCATCTACAGCAATTACCACCATCTACAGCAATTACCACCATCTACAGCAATTACCACCATCTACAGCAATTACCACCATCTACAGCAATTACCACCATCTACCGCAATTACCACCTACAGCAATTACCACCATCTACCGCAATTACCACCATCTACAGCAATTACCACCATCTACAGCAATTACCACCATCTACAGCAATTACCACCATCTACAGCAATTACCACCATCTACAGCAATTACCACCATCTACAGCAATTACCACCATCTACAGCAATTACCACCATCTACCGCAATTACCACCATCTACAGCAATTACCACCATCTACCGCAATTACCACCTACAGCAATTACCACCATCTACCGCAATTACCACCATCTACAGCAATTACCACCATCTACCGCAATTACCACCTACAGCAATTACCACCATCTACCGCAATTACCACCATCTACAGCAATTACCACCATCTACCGCAATTACCACCTACAGCAATTACCACCATCTACCGCAATTACCACCATCTACCGCAATTACCACCATCTACCGCAATTACCACCTACAGCAATTACCACCATCTACCGCAATTACCACCATCTACAGCAATTACCACCATCTACCGCAATTACCACCATCTACAGCAATTACCACCATCTACAGCAATTACCACCATCTACAACAATTACCACCATCTACAGCAATTACCACCATCTACAACAATTACCACCATCTACCGCAATTACCACCATCTACAGCAATTACCACCATCTACCGCAATAACCACCATCTACCGCAATTACCACCATCTACAGCAATTACCACCATCTACCGCAATAACCACCATCTACCGCAATTACCACCATCTACAGCAATTACCACCATCTACCACAATTACCACCAACTACAACAATTACCACCATCTACCACAATTACCACCATCTACAGCAATTACCACCATCTACAACAATTACCACCATCTACCGCAATTACCACCATCTACAGCAATTACCACCATCTACCGCAATAACCACCATCTACCGCAATTACCACCATCTACAACAATTACCACCATCTACCACAATTACCACCATCTACCACAATTACCACCATCTACCACAATTACCACCATCTACCACAATTACCACCAACTACAACAATTACCACCATCTACCACAATTACCACCATCTACAACAATTACCACCATCTACCACAATTACCACCAACTACAACAATTACCACCATCTACCGCAATTACCACCACCATCTACCACTATTACCAATCTTTCACAATTGTTACTATCGCTCGCGGATAGTTCCCACTAGTCAGTTGGCGCGAAAATGACGCGAAATTTTGATGGGACTGGATTTGGCGATAGCGCCAAATGCTACGTTACTTCCAATTGGCGTTTTGCGAGTGACGTTGTACGTACAGCGTCCTCCGCTTAATTGTCATCTCGCTTATAAAGCGGGACAGTGTGACACTGTACCTACCTAGTAAGTAGGTTACACTGTACCTACTTAGCAAGGTTACACTGTACCTACTTAGCAAGGTTACACTGTACCTACTTAGCAAGGTTACACTGTACCTAGCTATTAAATAGGTTACACTGTACCTACCTAGCAAGTAGGTTACACTGTACCTACTTAGCAAGGTTACACTGTACCTACTTAGCAAGGTTACACTGTACCTACTTAGCAAGGTTACACTGTACCTAGCTATTAAATAGGTTACACTGTACCTACCTAGCAAGTAGGTTACACTGTACCTACTTAGCAAGGTTACACTGTACCTACTTAGCAAGGTTACACTGTACCTACTTAGCAAGGTTACACTGTACCTAGCTATTAAATAGGTTACACTGTACCTACCTAGCAAGTAGGTTACACTGTACCTACTTAGCAAGGTTACACTGTACCTACCAAGTAATTAGGCACAACTTCTGAGCATTATGCGCCGCAGGTGTCAGGCTGCTGGTCCGTGCCGAGCACTAGTTCCCGGGCCTCCTAAAGCACTCAGCTGATAAGAGGTTAGTGATAGAAAACCAGAAGGCACTCTCCCTTTCCTCGGATCAAAGCTTACTGCCTCTCATTCCCCAGGTGTTGCGTGGCCCGTGCGGGTGTACCGCTTCCCTCTGAATCAGTTTGAGTTATTCACTGACTTAGTTGTATATCTATACACCCTAGTGTATATTCACCCCTAGTGTATAAACATACTAGGAAGGTTAGTAACCGCCACTACTGTGACCATAAAGGTGTTTAAAGATTAATCTCACACTAATGTTATGCTCCAACTCTGGTCCCCCTCAATGGTGTTATGAATGGTTGTGAAGGGCCGGGAACTAGAGCCTGACAGGGGTTCCGACACGAGTCGTGTAGAGTCAGCTTACGTTTAGTATATATACACACACACATACATACATACATACACACAGACACACACACACACACACACACACACACACACACACACCACACAGACACACCACACACACACACACACACACACACACACACACACACACACACACACACACACACACCACACACACACAGACACACACACACACACACACCACACAGACACACCACGCAGACACACCACACAGAAACACACCACACACACACACACACACACACACACACACACACACGCACACACACACACACACACACACACACACACGCACACACACACACACACACACACACACACAACAGGTGAGTGGCCGGGTGCTAACGGTGAGCCACAACTGTTGAAGATTCTAACGGTAAGACTGTTGGGTGCTATCAGTAAGGTAGCTCTGTTGTTGACGTTAACGGTAAGGCTGAAGCGTGTAATCCTAACGGTAACCCAGCACTGTTGGCTTACCGGTGAGACTGATATACGTGCTTTCAACGGTAACCCAGCACTGTTGTTGACGATACTAACGGTAACACTATTGTACGTGATCTTAACGGCAGGCCAGCACTGTTGAACGGCAGTACTGTTGAACATCTTAACGGTAAGCCAGCGCTGTTACTGAAGAAACTAACAGAAAGCCAGCACTGTTGTTTAAAATATCGACAATCGGCAGGCACTGTTGTAGATACTAACGGTAAAGTAGTACTGTTAATATCCCACCTGCAACAGGACTGTTGCTGGTGAGATATTAACGGTAATCCAGAAAAAACAATCCGTTGTGTATGTGAACATAACAGGATATCAAATAAACAGTACTGTTATAGGCGTAATCTTAACAGTAAACCATTTAAACAGAAGAGTAAGCCAGTTCAACAGTACTGTTGCAAGGGGTAATCTTAACAGTAAGCCAGTTCAACAGTACCGTTGCAAGGGGTAATCTTAACAGTAAGCCAGTTCAACAGTACCATTGCAAGGGGTAATCTTAACAGTAAGCCAGTTCAACAGTACCGTTGCAAGGGGTAATCTTAACAGTAAGCCAGTTCAACAGTACCATTGCAAGGGGTAATCTTAACAGTAAGCCAGTTCAACAGTACCGTTGCAAGGGGTAATCTTAACAGTAAGCCAGTTCAACAGTACCATTGCAAGGGGTAATCTTAACAGTAAGCCAGTTCAACAGTACCATTGCAAGGGGTAATCTTAACAGTAAGCCAGTTCAACAGTACCATTGCAAGGGGTAATCTTAACAGTAAGCCAGTTCAACAGTACCGTTGCAAGGGGTAATCTTAACAGTAAGCCAGTTCAACAGTACCGTTGCAAGGGGCAATCTTAACAGTAAGCCAGTTCAACAGTACCGTTGCAAGGGGTAATCTTAACAGTAAGCCAGTTCAACAGTACCGTTGCAAGGGGTAATCTTAACAGTAAGCCAGTTCAACAGTACCGTTGCAAGGGGTAATCTTAACAGTAAGCCAGTTCAACAGTACCATTGCAAGGGGTAATCTTAACAGTAAGCCAGTTCAACAGTACCGTTGCAAGGGGTAATCTTAACAGTAAGCCAGTTCAACAGTACCATTGCAAGGGGTAATCTTAACAGTAAGCCAGTTCAACAGTACCGTTGCAAGGGGTAATCTTAACAGTAAGCCAGTTCAACAGTACCATTGCAAGGGGTAATCTTAACAGTAAGCCAGTTCAACAGTACCATTGCAAGGGGTAATCTTAACAGTAAGCCAGTTCAACAGTACCGTTGCAAGGGGTAATCTTAACAGTAAGCCAGTTCAACAGTACCATTGCAAGGGGTAATCTTAACAGTAAGCCAGTTCAACAGTACCGTTGCAAGGGGCAATCTTAACAGTAAGCCAGTTCAACAGTACCGTTGCAAGGGGCAATCTTAACAGTAAGCCAGTTCAACAGTACCGTTGCAAGGGGTAATCTTAACAGTAAGCCAGTTCAACAGTACCGTTGCAAGGGGTAATCTTAACAGTAAGCCAGTTCAACAGTACCGTTGCAAGGGGTAATCTTAACAGTAAGCCAGTTCAACAGTACCGTTGCAAGGGGTAATCTTAACAGTAAGCCAGTTCAACAGTACCGTTGCAAGGGGTAATCTTAACAGTAAGCCAGTTCAACAGTACCGTTGCAAGGGCTAATCTTAACAGTAAGCCAGTTCAACAGTACTGTTGCAAGGGCTAATCTTAACAGTAAGCCAGTTCAACAGTACCGTTGTAAGGGGTAATCTTAACAGTAAGCCAGTTCAACAGTACCGTTGCAAGGGGTAATCTTAACAGTAAGCCAGTTCAACAGTACCGTTGCAAGGGGTAATCTTAACAGTAAGCCAGTTCAACAGTACTGTTGCAAAGGCTAATCTTAACAGTAAGCCAGTTGAACAGTACCGTTGTAAGGGGTAATCTTAACAGTAAGCCAGTTCAACAGTACTGTTGCAAAGGCTAATCTTAACAGTAAGCCAGTTCAACAGTACCGTTGCAAGGGGTAATCTTAACAGTAAGCCAGTTCAACAGTACCGTTGCAAGGGGTAATCTAAACAGTAAGCCAGTTCAACAGAACAGTAAGCCAGCATCTGGTGTCATACTGTTAACACGTGTCAAACACGTGTCAAACATCTGTGATTGACTTATTACACCCTGAGACTTGTCTGATTTTTATAATGTTTATAGCAGTGAATATACATTCTGGGATGTGTATATCTCAGTGTATATACACTGAGATATACACATTGTATATACAGTGTATATACTACTAATAAATAATTATTAAAACACAAGAAAAAGACGAACCGGATGTAAACATCCTGAGTGTACAACACCTGCCCTCCCTGGGGCAGGTGTTGCACCTGTTGAGTGTACAACACCTGCCCTCCCTGGGGCAGGTGTTGTACCTGTTGAGTGTACAACACCTGCCCTCCCTGGGGCAGGTGTTGCACCTGTTGAGTGTACAACACCTGCCCTCCCTGGGGCAGGTGTTGTACCTGTTGAGTGTACAACACCTGCCCTCCCTGGGGCAGGTGTTGTACCTGTTGAGTGTACAACACCTGCCCTCCCTGGGGCAGGTGTTGCACCTGTTGAGTGTACAACACCTGCCCTCCCTGGGGCAGGTGTTGTACCTGTTGAGTGTACAACACCTGCCCTCCCTGGGGCAGGTGTTGTACCTGTTGAGTGTACAACACCTGCCCTCCCTGGGGCAGGTGTTGTACCTGTTGAGTGTACAACACCTGCCCTCCCTGGGGCAGGTGTTGTACCTGTTGAGTGTACAACACCTGCCCTCCCTGGGGCAGGTGTTGCACCTGTTGAGTGTACAACACCTGCCCTCCCTGGGGCAGGTGTTGTACCTGTTGAGTGTACAACACCTGTCCTCCCTGGGGCAGGTGTTGTACCTGTTGAGTGTACAACACCTGCCCTCCCTGGGGCAGGTGTTGCACCTGTTGAGTGTACAACACCTGCCCTCCCTGGGGCAGGTGTTGTACCTGTTGAGTGTACAACACCTGCCCTCCCTGGGGCAGGTGTTGCACCTGTTGAGTGTACAACACCTGCCCTCCCTGGGGCAGGTGTTGCACCTGTTGAGTGTACAACACCTGCCCTCCCTGGGGCAGGTGTTGCACCTGTTGAGTGTACAACACCTGCCCTCCCTGGGGCAGGTGTTGTACCTGTTGAGTGTACAACACCTGCCCTCCATGGGGCAGGTGTTGTACCTGTTGAGTGTACAACACCTGCCCTCCATGGGGCAGGTGTTGTACCTGTTGAGTGTACAACACCTGCCCTCCCTGGGGCAGGTGTTGTACCTGTTGAGTGTACAACACCTGCCCTCCCTGGGGCAGGTGTTGTACCTGTTGAGTGTACAACACCTGCCATCCCTGGGGCAGGTGTTGTACCTGTTGAGTGTACAACACCTGCCCTCCCTGGGGCAGGTGTTGCACCTGTTGAGTGTACAACACCTGCCCTCCCTGGGGCAGGTGTTGTACCTGTTGAGTGTACAACACCTGCCCTCCCTGGGGCAGGTGTTGTACCTGTTGAGTGTACAACACCTGCCCTCCCTGGGGCAGGTGTTGTACCTGTTGAGTGTACAACACCTGCCCTCCCTGGGGCAGGTGTTGCACCTGTTGAGTGTACAACACCTGCCCTCCCTGGGGCAGGTGTTGCACCTGTTGAGTGTTCAACACCTGCCCTCTTTGGGGCAGGTGTTGAACCTGTTGAGTGTACAACACCTGCCCTCCCTGGGGCACATGTTGAACCTGTCTTGAACCTGTTTTGAACCTATCTGTCTTAAACCTATCTGTGTTGAACATACCTGTCTTGAACCTATCTGTCTTAAACCTACCTGTCTTGAATCTGTCTTGAACCTACCTGTCTTGAACCTATCTGTTTTGAACCTATCTGTCTTGAACCTTTTTTGAACCTGTGTTGAACCTACTTGTCTTGAACCTATCTGTCTTGAACCTATCTGTCTTGAACCTATCTGTCTTGAACCTATCTGTCTTGAACCTATCTGTCTTGAACCTACCTGTCTTGAACCTGTCTTGAACCTACCTGTCTTGAACCTATCTGTCTTGAACCTATCTGTTTTGAACCTGTCTTGAACCTATCTGTGTTGAACTACCTCGGGTGCCATCCTGGGGTGCCATCCTGGGGTGCCATCCTGGGGTGCCATCCTAGTGTGTCATCCTGGGGTGCCATCCTGGGGTGCCATCCTGGGGTGCCATCCTGGGGTGCCATCCTAGTGTGTCATCCTGGGGTGCCATCCTGGGGTGCCATCCTGGGGTGCCATCCTGGGGTGCCATCCTAGTGTGTCATCCTGGGGTGCCATCCTGGGGTGCCATCCTGGGGTGCCATCCTGGGGTGCCATCCTAGTGTGTCATCCTGGGGTGCCATCCTGGGGTGCCATCCTGGGGTGCCATCCTGGGGTGCCATCCTAGTGTGTCATCCTGGGGTGCCATCCTGGGGTGCCATCTTCCTATCGTTGTCGCTACTTGATACTCTCCTCCTCCTCCTCCTCTTCCTCTTCCTGTCATTGTTATGGCTTAATAACGTGACTCCTCCCTTCTTACCCTTCTCTCTCTCTCTCTCTCTCTCTCTCTCTCTCTCTCTCTCTCTCTCTCTCTCTCTCTCTCTCTCTCTCTCTCTCTCTCTCTCTCTCACAATAACCAGTCAGTGTTGAGTAACAGTCAGCAGTTTCATCACTGGTCTTCTGCTTCCCAGTTAACAAACACAGCTTAACGAAGCTGTAACTTGTTTCATTGTAATTGTGGTTGTTGTCTCGTTGTGGACACACGGGAGAGGGACTTAACTGTTTGTGTACTCGCCTAGTTGTGGTTTCAAGGGTCGGTTCACAGTTCCTGGCCCCAACTCTTCACTAGTCGCTACTAAACACACACACACACTCCCTGCTCCATGAGCTGTATCATACCTCTTCCTAAAGCTATGCATGGATCCTGCCTCCACTACATTATTTGCCAGACTATTCCACTCCCTGACAACTCTACGACTGAAGAAATACTTCCTAACATCCCTGTGACTCATCTGAGTCTTCAATTTCCAATTCTGATCCCTTGTTGCTATGTCCAATCTCTGGAACATCCTGTCTCTGTCCACCCTGTCTATTCCTCTGAGTATTTTATATGTCGTTACCAAGGCATCCCTATCCCTCCTGTCCAGTGTTAGGTCGATTGTGTACTCACCTACTTGTGGTTGCAGGGGTTGAGTCACAGCTCCTGGCTCCGCCTCTTTACTGCGTATGTGTAGCAATTTATCCATGTATACATCCATTCTATTTTAAATAATAACAATAATACATTCGCTAATACAATCATACATTATGTTAAGGTGTATTGTATACATAATCTGTATATATAATTATTAATATAATTTTTCAAAAATATTCCTTGGAGAGCGCTAAATTCGTATGGGTCACACAGGTCCTGTGGTTTGCAAAAAAAATCAGTTTGATCCTCGGAAGGAGGAGGTAGCACCAATTCCCTGGATGAAGAACCCTGTGAGGAGCCAGCAGCCAGCCTCCGGGGAACCAGGTGGTTACACCAGCCATTACGGACCTAACTACCCATTAAACCTAACAAGGCTGTTCTGTGCACCCTTAACGCTTTCATTATCACTAGTGTGGGGGGGTAGGGGAGGGGGTATGGTGTGTGGGGGAAGGGGGTTGGGAAGGGTGTGTCTTGTTATTTACTAGGTGTCAAAGGCACTTGTCGATAGACACTTGTCTCCTGTTGTGTTGGTTAGTAGGTGTCAAAGACACTTGTCGATAGACACTTGTCTCTTGTTGTGTTGGTTAGTAGGTGTCAAAGGCACTTGTCGATATTTAGTGTGTACTCAACTGTGCGTGTGCGTGTGAGTGTGTGTGTGTGTGTGTGTGTGTGTGTGTGTGTGTGTGTGTGTGTGTGTGTGTGTGTGTGTGTGTGTGTGTGTGTGTGTGTGTGTGTGTGTGAGAGAGAGAGAGAGAGAGAGAGAGAGAGAGAGAGAGTTATTTGGAAGGCTATAGGTTCGTTCACTTTTGCTCGCTACTTTCTCCAATCGCGTGAATTTGTCTTCCACTCACTTTTCTGGTGCTAGGGAGGGAGGGGAAGGTGGGGAGGGAGAGAGGGGAGGGAGGGAGAGAGAGGGGATGGCAAGTGGGGACAAATTATTAGTGGCAGAGGTGTGAGATGAGTGATGGGTATAATGATAGCGAACATGTGTGTGTGTGTGTGTGTGTGTGTGTGTGTGTGTGTGTGTGTGTGTGTGTGTGTGTGTGTGTGTGTGTGTGTGCAGGTTAATTCATTGTTTAGTAGCGAGGATTATTTTATGTTACAATCTACACATTATAGCACTCACAGAGACCAACTTACAGAGATAATTCCCAGGAGGTTATCAAGTTCTGGGAAACGATGATTGGTTAATGGTGCTTAAAGCCTATCTACCCCACGAGGGCCATTAAGGCTGCATATCACCTGTACACCAGCAGTCAACTACAACGACCTAACAGTCGTTAAAACACTCACAGCATATAAACACAAAGATATACACCTCAAAGTATATAAAAACCTGCTATACGAGAAAATATATATACAGGTGAGAGTGACATGAGAACACATCAGTCACAATCAAGACTGGGGCACCCAAAGTATCAGTACCGGTAATTTACAACCCATCACCAAACAGCAGGGGACCAAACCAGCAACATCTGATTCATAGATAAAAAAAAACAGACCATAAACCCAAACATGCATCACTGTAGTGGTAAAACCAAGCAGAGGTTTTACCAATAAAACACAGACACGTGAATAGAAGACTGAAGAAGAGGTAATCAGTCCCTCAGCCTTGAAGAATTATGAACATTAGACAGCGGCAAGTGAAATAAACGAAGATACCCAAGTGTTGCACATGTGTAATTCATCAATGTGTCAGTTTTATATTCCATGAGGCCTGGTCACGGACCAGGCCGCGGGGGCGTTGGCCCCCGAAATCCCCCTACTGTCAGACCAGTTCGTAGTAATCAGAGATTTCAACCGCATACAGTACACAGACTGGTAACCTGTAACACAACCATGATGACAGAATTGACAATGTCAGTATGACAAAGAGGAGGGGATGAACCAGCAAGACTAGATCCAATATTCACCATGAGTGTATCATACGTATGGAAAGTATATCTTAAGAGATTTTAGGGCGCTAGTGACTATAGTACCAAGATGTAAACGGTGAGAAGCATAACAGTGAGTAGGTACCTGGATGTTAGTCACCAAACACCTGCTGCCACTGTTCACCCAGCAGTATATATGGTACCTAGGTGTCAGTCGATTGTTATGAGTGGCATCCTGGGGGAGGAACCCAAAGGAAACAAGCTTCACCCTTGTCTTTCTTGGCTTATCCTGGGTTAGTAACCCACCTCCATCCCTAGTATCTGCTCATATTACTCTCTACTTAAAGAGTCCTTTTCTGAGACGGGGGGTGCTGGTCTGAGACTGGGGGTGCTGGTCTGAGACTGGGGGTGCTGGTCTGAGACTGGGGGGCGTTGGTCTGAGACTGGGGGTGCTGGTCTGAGACTGGGGGTGCTGGTCTGAGACTGGGGGTGCTGGTCTGAGACTGGGGGGCGCTGGTCTGAGACTGGGGGTGCTGGTCTGAGACTGGGGGTGCTGGTCTGAGACTGGGGGTGCTGGTCTGAGACTGGGGGTGCTGGTCTGAGACTGGGGGTGCTGGTCTGAGACTGGGGGTGCGGGTCTGAAGCTGGGGGTGCGGTTCTGAAACTGGGGGTGCTGGTCTGATACTGGGGGTGCTGGTCTGAGACTGGGGGTGCTGGTCTGAGACTGGGGGTGCTGGTCTGAGACTGGGGGGCGCTGGTCTGTGACTGGGGGGCGCTAGTCTGTGACTGGGGGGCGCTGGTCTGTGACTGGGGGGGGGACGCTGCTCCCCGTCTTCGAAAGGAAACTCTTACTTTCCACTCTATTAATCAGTAATTATAATTTCCATCTAATTACCGCCACTTGTTACTTTCTCTCAGCTAGAAAAGCCTCTCTCTCTCTCTCTCTCTCAGTAAATATATCTATCTATATCTATATATATATATATATATATATATATATATATATATATATATATATATATATATATTATTGCGATTTTGGCTTAAATAGCAACGCTCTTCTTGCCGAATAAGACAAGTGAAAATTTGCGTATGCAATTGCCGTTATTATGGAAGAAAGTGTGTGGTGAGAGACATTACTCAGAGCACAGACACTCGGAGGATTTAACTTGTGACATCAGACAGGAACAGATGACGTACTCGACCAGGGGGACGTGTTGAAGGTGGGACACTGTAGGATCCCCACTGAGGTTGTCAAGATTGTGGAACACTGTAGGTTTCAGGTTGTGGGTCTCCGTACAGTGGCTACCGGTGTCCCGGTCTCCGTACAGTGGCCACCGGTGTCCCGGTCATAGCTGCGTACCAAATTAGGCTATCCGACTGATTACGTTATGACACAAGACTTCCAATTTCGCTACTACTACCACTACTACTACCACCACAACCACCACTATCATCACTCCACTACCACCAACACTACCACTATTACTACCACCACCACTAACACTACCACTACCACCACCCACTACCACCCACCACCACCAACACACCACCACTACCACCACCCACCACCACCAACACACCACCACTACTACCACCCACCACCAACAACACACCACCACTACTACCACCCACCACCACCATCACACCACCACTACTACCACCCACCACCACCAACACACCACCACTACTACCACCCACCACCACCATCACACCACCACTACTACCACCCACCACCACCATCACACCACCACTACTACCACCCACCACCACCAACACACCACCACTACTACCACCCACCACCACCAACACACCACCACTACTACCACCCACCACCACCAACACACCACCACTACCACCACCCACCACCACACCACCACTACTACCACCCACCACCACCAACACACCACCACTACTACCACCCACCACCACCAACACACCACCACTACTACCACCCACCACCACCACCACACCACCACTACTACCACCCACCACCACCACACCACCACTACTACCACCCACCACCACCAACACACCACCACTACTACCACCCACCACCACCAACACACCACCACTACTACCACCCACCACCACCAACACACCACCCTACCACCACCCACCACCACCAACACACCACCACTACTACCACCCACCACCACCAACACACCACCACTACTACCACCCACCACCACCAACACACCACCACTACTACCACCCACCACCACCAACACACCACCACTACTACCACCCACCACCACCAACACACCACCACTACTACCACCCACCACCACCAACACACCACCACTACTACCACCCACCACCACCAACACACCACCACTACTACCACCCACCACCACCAACACACCACCACTACTACCACCCACCACCACCAACACACCACCACTACTACCACCCACCACCACCAACACACCACCACTACTACCACCCACCACCACCATCACACCACCACTACTACCACCCACCACCACCAACACACCACCACTACTACCACCCACCACCACCAACACACCACCACTACTACCACCCACCACCACCAACACACCACCACTACTACCACCCACCACCACCAACACACCACCACTACTACCACCCACCACCACCAACACACCACCACTACTACCACCCACCACCACCAACACACCACCACTACCACCACCCACCACCACCAACACACCACCACTACTACCACCCACCACCACCAACACACCACCACTACTACCACCCACCACCACCAACACACCACCACTACTACCACCCACCACCACCAACACACCACCACTACCACCACCCACCACCACCTACCACCCACCACCACCAACACACCACCACTACTACCACCCACCACCACCAACACACCACCACTACTACCACCCACCACCACCAACACACCACCACTACTACCACCCACCACCACCAACACACCACCACTACTACCACCCACCACCACCAACACACCACCACTACTACCACCCACCACCACCAACACACCACCACTACTACCACCCACCACCACCAACACACCACCACTACTACCACCCACCACCACCAACACACCACCACTACTACCACCCACCACCACCAACACACCACCACTACTACCACCCACCACCACCAACACACCACCACTACTACCACCCACCACCACCAACACACCACCACTACTACCACCCACCACCACCAACACACCACCACTACTACCACCCACCACCACCAACACACCACCACTACTACCACCCACCACCACCAACACACCACCACTACTACCACCCACCACCACCAACACACCACCACTACTACCACCCACCACCACCAACACACCACCACTACTACCACCCACCACCACCAACACACCACCACTACTACCACCCACCACCACCAACACACCACCACAACTACCACCCACCACCACCAACACACCACCACTACTACCACCCACCACCACCAACACACCACCACTACTACCACCCACCACCACCAACACACCACCACTACTACCACCCACCACCACCAACACCATCACCACCACCATCACCACCATCACCACCATCACCACCACCACTACTACCACCCACCACCACCAACACACCCACTACTACCACCCACCACCACCAACACACCACCACTACTACCACCCACCACCACCAACACACCACCACTACTACCACCCACCACCACCAACACACCACCACTACTACCACCCACCACCACCAACACACCACCACTACTACCACCCACCACCACCAACACACCACCACTACTACCACCCACCACCACCAACACACCACCACTACTACCACCCACCACCACCAACACACCACCACTACTACCACCCACCACCACCAACACACCACCACTACTACCACCCACCACCACCAACACACCACCACTACTACCACCCACCACCACCAACACACCACCACTACTACCACCCACCACCACCAACACACCACCACTACTACCACCCACCACCACCAACACACCACCACTACTACCACCCACCACCACCAACACACCACCACTACTACCACCCACCACCACCAACACACCACCACTACTACCACCCACCACCACCAACACACCACCACTACTACCACCCACCACCACCAACACACCACCACTACTACCACCCACTACACCACCAACACACCACCACTACTACCACCCACCACCACCAACACACCACCACTACTACCACCCACCACCACCAACACACCACCACTACTACCACCCACCACCACCAACACACCACCACTACTACCACCCACCACCACCAACACACCACCACTACTACCACCCACCACCACCAACACACCACCACTACTACCACCCACCACCACCAACACACCACCACTACTACCACCCACCACCACCAACACACCACCACTACTACCACCCACCACCACCAACACACCACCACTACTACCACCCACCACCACCAACACACCACCACTACTACCACCCACCACCACCAACACACCACCACTACTACCACCCACCACCACCAACACACCACCACTACTACCACCCACCACCACCAACACACCACCACTACTACCACCCACCACCACCAACACACCACCACTACTACCACCCACCACCACCAACACACCACCACTACTACCACCCACCACCACCAACACACCACCACTACTACCACCCACCACCAACAACACACCACCACTACTACCACCCACCACCACCAACACACCACCACTACTACCACCCACCACCACCAACACACCACCACTACTACCACCCACCACCACCAACACACCACCACTACTACCACCCACCACCACCAACACACCACCACTACTACCACCCACCACCAACAACACACCACCACTACTACCACCCACCACCACCAACACACCACCACTACTACCACCCACCACCACCAACACACCACCACTACTACCACCCACCACCAACAACACACCACCACTACTACCACCCACCACCAACAACACACCACCACTACTACCACCCACCACCAACAACACACCACCACTACTACCACCCACCACCAACAACACACCACCACTACTACCACCCACCACCAACAACACACCACCACTACTACCACCCACCACCAACAACACACCACCACTACTACCACCCACCACCAACAACACACCACCACTACTACCACCCACCACCAACAACACACCACCACTACTACCACCCACCACCAACAACACACCACCACTACTACCACCCACCACCAACAACACACCACCACTACTACCACCCACCACCAACAACACACCACCACTACTACCACCCACCACCAACAACACACCACCACTACTACCACCCACCACCAACAACACACCACCACTACTACCACCCACCACCACCAACACACCACCACTACTACCACCCACCACCACCAACACACCACCACTACTACCACCCACCACCACCACCACCACCACCACACCACTACTACCACCCACCACCACCACCACCACACCACTACTACCACCCACCACCACCAACACACCACCACTACTACCACCCACCACCACCAACACACCACCACTACTACCACCCACCACCACCAACACACCACCACTACTACCACCCACCACCACACCACCACTACTACCACCCACCACCACCAACACACCACCACTACTACCACCCACCACCAACAACACACCACCACTACTACCACCCACCACCAACAACACACCACCACTACTACCACCCACCACCACCAACACACCACCACTACTACCACCCACCACCAACAACACAACACCACTACTACCACCCACCACCACACCACCACTACTACCACCCACCACCACCACCACACCACCACTACTACCACCCACCACCACCACCACACCACCACACCACCACTACTACCACCCACCACCACACCACCACTACTACCACCCACCACCACCAACACACCACCACTACTACCACCCACCACCACACCACCACTACTACCACCCACCACCACCACCACACCACCACTACTACCACCCACCACCACCACCACACCACCACTACTACCACCCACCACCACCAACACACCACCACTACTACCACCCACCACCACCAACACACCACCACTACTACCACCCACCACCAACAACACACCACCACTACTACCACCCACCACCAACAACACACCACCACTACTACCACCCACCACCACCAACACACCACCACTACTACCACCCACCACCAACAACACACCACCACTACTACCACCCACCACCACCAACACACCACCACTACTACCACCCACCACCACACCACCACTACTACCACCCACCACCAACAACACACCACCACTACTACCACCCACCACCAACAACACACCACCACTACTACCACCCACCACCACACCACCACTACTACCACCCACCACCACCACCACACCACCACTACTACCACCCACCAGCACCACCACACCACCACTACTACCACCCACCACCACCAACACACCACCACTACTACCACCCACCACCACCAACACACCACCACTACTACCACCCACCACCACACCACCACTACTACCACCCACCACCACCACCACACCACCACTACTACCACCCACCACCACCACCACACCACCACTACTACCACCCACCACCACCACCACACCACCACTACTACCACCCACCACCACCACCACACCACCACTACTACCACCCACCACCACCAACACACCACCACTACTACCACCCACCACCACCAACACACCACCACTACTACCACCCACCACCACCACCACCAACACACCACCACTACTACCACCCACCACCACCACCACCACCACACCCCCCCTACAACCACCCACCACCACCACCACACCACCACTACCACCCACCACCACCACCACACCACCACTACTACCACCCACCACCACCAACACACCACCACTACTACCACCCACCACCACCACCACACCACCACTACTACCACCCACCACCACCACCACACCACCACTACTACCACCCACCACCACACCACCACTACTACCACCCACCACCACCAACACACCACCACTACTACCACCCACCACCACCAACACACCACCACTACTACCACCCACCACCACCACCACACCACCACTACTACCACCCACCACCACCACCACACCACCACTACTACCACCCACCACCACCACCACACCACCACTACTACCACCCACCACCACCACCACACCACCACTACTACCACCCACCACCACCAACACACCACCACTACTACCACCCACCACCACCACCACACCACCACTACTACCACCCACCACCACCACCACACCACCACTACTACCACCCACCACCACCAACACACCACCACTACTACCACCCACCACCACCAACACACCACCACTACTACCACCCACCACCACCACCACACCACCACTACTACCACCCACCACCACCACCACACCACCACTACTACCACCCACCACCACCAACACACCACCACTACTACCACCCACCACCACCACCACACCACCACTACTACCACCCACCACCACCACCACACCACCACTACTACCACCCACCACCACCACCACACCACCACTACTACCACCCACCACCACCAACACACCACCACTACTACCACCCACCACCACCACCACACCACCACTACTACCACCCACCACCACCACCACACCACCACTACTACCACCCACCACCACCAACACACCACCACTACTACCACCCACCACCACCAACACACCACCACTACTACCACCCACCACCACCAACACACCACCACTACTACCACCCACCACCACCAACACACCACCACTACTACCACCCACCACCACCAACACACCACCACTACTACCACCCACCACCACAACAAGCGTCTAGCATATACAACCATGCAGAATAAACAAACTTACTCTAAATATCCTTGGCCCTCGTTGTTTACACTCGTTGTTTACACTCGTTGTTTACACTCGTTGTTTACACTCGTTGTTTACACTCGTTGTTTACCCTAGACGACTATCACACTAGGCAACGTCTGGTTCAGCTCACAACCTAAAGAACCCAGGTTCAATCCCAGGTTGGACGAGACGTATAACCAAGCCTCCTCACACCAGGTACTGGTGGTGACCTAACAATAACTAGGTACTTGGGTGTTAATGGAATGTTATGGGTGGCATCCTGGGGGAGGACCTTGAGGGTTTCTATCGGCAAGCCACACTGGACGATTAAATTTTAGATAGATTTGCCACCTTAGTGGCAAGGCTATTGTGCACCCCATATCCATCCTGTGGATGGTAGTGCAAGAGCATATGGATACACAAAGGCCCAGGAACTAGACCCCAAGATGGTTAACAGGTATACATATGGATTTACATCTCCAGTTCACTTATCTGTTACAAGCAAATTTAGGAAATTTGCTTATCAGGTATCTTACTTTCATTAATAAGGTATCTTGACATACCACGTAGGTTATTATACTATCTCTGTATTTCTCAGTAAGTGGACAGTTCAGCACAGTGTTCAAGATAGTGACCACGGGGTTGGCCACATACTTTCCATTTGGTTTGATCATCATCTGTGTGTCTCCTAAACTGCCAAAAGTACTTGTAACCAAGCCTAAGCCTGGCCACTACAACATCAGTCAGTACTTGTAACCAAGCCTAAGCCTGGCCACTACAACATCAGTCAGTACTTGTAACCAAGCCTAAGCCTGGCCACTACAACATCAGTCAGTACTTGTAACCAAGCCTAAGTCTGGCTACTACAACATCAGTCAGTACTTGTAACCAAGCCTAAGCCTGGCCACTACAACATCAGTCAGTACTTGTAACCAAGCCTAAGCCTGGCCACTACAACATCAGTCAGTACTTGTAACCAAGCCTAAGCCTGGCCACTACAACATCAGTCAGTACTTGTAACCAAGCCTAAGTCTGGCCACTACAACATCAGTCAGTACTTGTAACCAAGCCTAAGCCTGGCCACTACAACATCAGTCAGTACTTGTAACCAAGCCTAAGCCTGGCCACTACAACATCAGTCAGTACTTGTAACCAAGCCTAAGCCTGGCCACTACAACATCAGTCAGTACTTGTAACCAAGCCTAAGCCTGGCCACTACAACATCAGTGTTCACATTGCAAGTTGCTCCATAAACATACTTATCTACGTTCATGTTATCATAGTGGGTTATAGATCTACTCAGGCTTATAACTGCATTCCTATAACAATAATTTTCATTATTTACTTCTCTCCTAATATTATTCCTAATGCTAGACACAGTTATACCAAAGTTATATTCTACATTCTCCTTCTCACCTAATTTGTGGGAAATGCTCAGTATAACAAGCGACTTTCTATATAGTAGTATGTCACTGATGTCAGTTATGGTCTGTATACCTTGTGCATTTACTGGTATACCTTGTACATGTACTGGTATACCTTGTACATGTACTGGTATACCTTGTGTATGTACTGGTATACCTTGTACATGTACTGGTATACCTTGTACATGTACTGGTATACCTTGTACATGTACTGGTATACCTTGTACATGTACTGGTATACCTTGTACATGTACTGGTATACCTTGTACATGTACAGGTATACCTTGTACATGTACTGGTATACCTTGTACATGTACTGGTATACCTTGTACATGTACTGGTATACCTTGTACATGTACTGGTATACCTTGTACATGTACTGGTATACCTTGTACATGTACTGGTATACCTTGTACATGTACTGGTATACCTTGTACATGTACTGGTATACCTTGCACATGTACTTGTGGAAATAAAGATATATTATTAGCTTGTACCCAGCTGTACGCTCAATGAGGTCGTCAGCATCTCTCGTTTTCGCTCTAAGTGGAGCTTTATCAAGACGTCGTAGATCTCTACAAAGAGCAAAACGTTGCTCTAAAAGAAGCATGTTTCGCATCCTACGTCTCTCCTTTACTGTCGATATTACGCCATCTGGAGGCAAGGTCACCAGTGATGAAAGTGCTATGGGAATGAGGCATAAAAATGGTCGCTCGACCATGTTTGTGGTCTGGGTCAGGGCGCATTCTACCACACATCAAAACAAATATTATTATTAATTATTACTAGTAATCATTATTAGTTGTTGTTAATGCTGTTCTTATTAACAAAACTCTTCCTTACATCTACCTTAGTTACTCTCTGAACTATTGAGAAAACGGGTAAGAAAAGCGTAAAAGAAAACGACTTTGACCCGGCCGAGTTAAGGGGTAACACTGGTAAATAGCTGGAACAATGACATTATATCTCGTGACCTTAATCTTGAATATAATGAGACATTCCTGCTTTCTCGTGAAGAATGGAACAATACAAATCGATCCACCATTACCTTAAGTCTTTCCTTAACCGCCATTGTTATCACACGTTATTATAAGTGAGTGTTCACGTTTTGTATTATGGTCTGTTTCTCAGCATTTTATACACACACATACATACACACACACACACACACACACACACACACACACACACACACACACACACACACACACACACAGGGAGTGGGTGTCTCAGTACATATATTCAGAGAGGTGTATGTCTCTCAGTGTGTATTATTCACCTAGAGGTGTATGTTTTTAGGTGTATATACACCCAGGGATGAATGTCTCATTGAATATACACCAAGAGATATAAATCTCTCAGTATAAATAAGTTTATTCAGGTATACACAAATACAGTTACATATATCATACATAGCAGCATGTGTGTAAAAAAACCTGGGATAACCCTCCCCCCCCCAAAAAAAAAAAAAACTCAAAGTGACTTATTTCCATTGATAGATTGCTTTAAAACGTATTTTAGATAGACTTAGATAGACTTAGTAATCAAAATACCTCTATCCATCAAATGTCTCAATAACACTGAATAGCAAAACGTTGTCTGAATAAAAAGATATTCTTTAATCTGACTTCAATTTGCTTTAATAATTTAGATATATCGTGGCTCAGTTGGTAGCGGTCATCTCTGCGGGACCGGAGTTCAATTCTCAGACGAGTGGAAATGTTGGGCGTGTTTCCTTGAACCTGGTGCCCGTGTTCACCTGGTGTGAGTGAACATTCTGGGGGAAGACTGAAGGATCCCAATTGTAGTAAGCCTGTCTCATGACGCGGCTTTACTGGGTTACCCTGGGTTACTAACCCAGTTGTTCCTACTGCTGTTGTTACTGCTTTATCTGCTGCTGCTGCTTTTATTCTGCTGCTCCGTTCTCCAGGTTCTCTCCTATATATGATTGTAGGCCTCACTTTCCATGCTCTCAGCCTAAGGCATTTTTGTAAATCAAACCCGACGATCGAACATTTTATAAATTTGGGTGTTTCAAAGAGATGGACCCGATCGTGAAATATACTGCTTAGAAATTGGGCCCATATTCTGAAACACCCTGTATACCTTCCGACAGCGGTGACTGAGTATACCACACATTATCTCCCTGGCTGACAGCACGGATGACCTCATACACGAACAGGCAGTATGAGAGCTTCAGAGATGTATTAGTATGGATGATGAATTCTTCAGTTCAAGTTGTATTGAGGTGGGTAGGTAAGACACAAAGGCAACAGTTAGGCAACTTTATTCCGAAACGTTTCGCCTACACAGTAGGCTTCTTCAGTCGAATACAGAAAGTAGGCAGGAACAGTAGAGATGTGAAGACGATGTAATCAGTCCATCACCCTTGAAGTCGTAGAATTTGAGGTTGTCAGTCCCTCAGCCTGGAGAGTTCAGTTCCATAGTCAGGAACTATCCTGTCGGTATTTTATACCATTTTGATGTATTGAGGTGGTATGGTGTGACAATGTAAGGGTTAGAAGTTCAATATTCCGGCTAAATTTTACCACCAGGAGGCCTGGTCACAGACCGGGCCGCGGGGGCATTGACCCCCGAAACTCTCTCCAGGTAAACTCCAGGTATAGTTGGCTGAACACAGTCCCACAGTCTGTTACACACAGTCCTACAGCCAGTTACACAGTCCCACAGTCTGTTACACACAGTCCTACAGCCAGTTACACAGTCTCACAGCCTGTTATAGTATCATAACCTGTTACACAGCCTCACAGTCTGTTAAACACAGCCTCACAGCTAAGTAATCTGTGCCTCTCTGCACAAATACCACTGGAAATATGACCAGACTGGTTATAAATGACCATAATTTTTAAAGGGGTGGACCGGTAAGCCAGCGGAAGGCCTCGGTCAGATGACCAAAAGCTCCAAAGGCGGGTCATCATCTGACTAAGACCCGCGTCAAGAAACATTTGTCCTGTTTCCTGACGAACCGTACCTAACCTAACCACTTGAAATAAATCACATTAACTTGAATGGGTTATCCTAGTCTAAATCTACATACACAGTGGACTTTATATTTCCTCACAACACTTGCATGTTCTCACCACCACCGTTAATAAAATATCTGCATGCTATGTAGACAGCACCTCAGTGTGACATTCTTATCTTCGACAGCCTCGTGTAACCAACCAGACTGCCTCAGGTGTGACCTAGAGACAGCAGAGTGTGTCAAGTGTCTGTACGTGATCATGGCCTCCTCCCGTGTGTGTCACTCTGCCTGTCCTCCTGGACACTCCAGCTCCTGGCCTCCGGACCCCCCTCTCATGGGTCGTGTGTGTACAGGTGAGTCTCATGCCTCTCTAAAACTTTGGTACCCGAGGGCCTTGTATAAGTGTGTAGGCCTTTTGTGTATTTGTAGCCCTATGTAAATGGGTGTCTGTGTAGGCTTTTACAGGCTATTTGTGTAGATTTCTTTGTGTTATACCTACACCTGAATATCTGTAGGCTTCTGCAGGTGTGTGTCTTAGGGTCAATGTGTAACCCGTATGTTATGAATGATCTGTAGACCTCAATGGGTGTGTGTGTGTGTACTCACCTAGCTGTGGTTGCAGGGGTCGATTCACAGCTCCTGGCCCCTGCGTGCTCATATGATCGTCTCCCATTTTTAGGTACTGTAGGCCTACTGAAGTGTTCCTCCATTCTTGTGCTCCAAGATACACAAGTCTAAAGTTTCAAGCCGACCTCAATAGGCATTCTCCATCAAGATGAAGTTTCCTTAGAGAAAAATCACATCAGAACAAAAGGTTTGAAGCCAATCGCAAGATGCATCCCCCAGTTACTGCACAGAATCCAACAAATCCAAATTTGTTAACCATGCCACAGACTAAACGCCCTAAAAATATTATCCTAATTTTTAATAACTCTCGTTAAACACTGAAAACTATCAACTTATGAAGGGAGGAATACTGCAAGAGGCCTACTGGCCCATATAGGGCAAGTCTTTCTCAAATCCATCCCACTAATGAATATATTCGCCCAACTTAATTTAATGTTATCCAAGCAACAAGCTCTGATAACCCTTTTAACTCGTGTGAGAGTCCCACTTAAATCCAACCCGTCTCACTCGTGTATTTATCCAGGTTGAAGCTACCCAAGGTTTTAGCTTCAATAACACTACCGGGAAGATGAAATTAAGACACATGTGCAACATCTGGGTATCTTTATTGTAGACGTTTCGCCACTGGATGGCGAAACGTTTACAATAAAGGTACCTAGATGTTGCACATGTGTCTTAATTTCATCTTGTCGGTATTATATACCATTCTTGCACAACTACCGGGAAGACTGTTCCACTCATCCTAACCTAACCTACCCTAACCTAACCTAACCTAACCTACCCTAACCTACCCTAACCTAACCTACCCTAGCCTAACCTACCCTAGCCTAACCTACCCTAGCCTAACCTAACCTACCCTAACCTACCCTAACCTAACCTACCCTAGCCTAACCTACCCTAGCCTAACCTACCCTAACCTAACCTAACCTACGCTAACCTAACCTAACCTAACCTAACCTACCCTAGCCTAACCTAACCTAACCTACCCTAACCTAACCTACCCTACCCTAACCTAACCTAACCTACCCTAGCCTAACCTACCCTACCCACCAAGGCAGGATAACCCTGAAGACGACACTTGCATCATCATTCACTCCACTGTCTTGCCAGAGGCGTACCTTCACTAGCAGGACACACTAGTGTTACTAATCCAGTAATGACTTTCCGCAGAGCGCAGTGTGCTGGCACTGGTCTCAGGCCGTGACCTGAGCATCATTGCAGGCGCTGCTGTGGGCGGCGCAGTGTGCGTGGGCGTTATTATAGGCGCACTCCTCTACATGCGCAGGCGCGCTAAACCCCATCCAGACCAACCCCCACCAGACCACCCCCACCATTACCCCCTCCCCAGGCTCTGGAGGGACAAGAGACCTAAGACCACAGGTAAGATCAATATTTTGAGTTGTTCTTTTGTAAGACCTGATTACCAGGTATTCAGGTCGTTACGTGACCTGACCTTCAAGTACTCAGGTTTTGTGAGATGACCTGAAGAGACCTGACCTCAAGGTATTTAGGTGTTTGTTAGGTGAATTGAGGAGACGGAACTTTGTCTCTGTAGTCTGACAAGATCCAGGTACTCTCGATACCCATGATGTGGGCGGTAGACGTCCCATGAGTGGGCGGTAGACGTCCCATGGGTGGGTGGTAGACGTCCCATGAGTGGGTGCTAATCACCCCATACTATCAGTGGTAGTTATCTCCTCATCCACTGGTTGGTAGTTCCCATTCACTGGTTGATAGTCCTCATCCACTGGCTGGTAGCCTCCATTCACTGGTTGATAGTCCTCATCCACTGGCTGGTAGTCCCCATTCACTGGTTGGTAGTCCTCATCCACTGGCTGGTAGTCCTCATCCACTGGCTGGTAGTCCCCATTCACTGGTTGGTAGTCCTCATCCACTGGCTGGTAGTCCCCATCCACTGGTTGGTAGTCCTCATCCACTGGCTGGTAGTCCTCATCCACTGGCTGGTAGTCCCCATCCACTGGCTGGTGGGCCCCATCCACTGGCTGGTGGGCCCCATCCACTGGTTGGTGGTCCCCATCCACTGGTTGGTAGTCCTCATCCACTGGTTGGTGGTCCCCATCCACTGGTTGGTAGTCCTCATCCACTGGTTGGTGGTCCCTATCCACTGGTTGGTAGTCCTCATCCACTGGTTGGTAGTCCTCATCCACTGGTTGGTGGGCCCCATCCACTGGTTGGTAGTCCTCATCCACTGGCTGGTAGTCCCCATCCACTGGCTGGTAGTCCCCATCCACTGGCTGGTAGTCCCCATCCACTGGCTGGTGGGCCCCATCCACTGGTTGGTGGGCCCCATCCACTGGTTGGTGGGCCCCATCCACTGGTTGGTGGGCCCCATCCACTGGTTGGTAGTCCTCATCCACTGGTTGGTGGTCCCCATCCACTGGTTGGTAGTCCTCATCCACTGGTTGGTGGTCCCCATCCACTGGTTGGTAGTCCTCATCCACTGGCTGGTAGTCCCCATCCACTGGTTGGTAGTCCCCATCCACTGGTTGGTAGTCCCCATCCACTGGTTGATAGTCCTCATCCACTGGCTGGTAGTCCCCATCCACTGGTTGGTAGTCCTCATCCACTGGCTGGTAGTCCCCATCCACTGGTTGGTAGTCCCCATCCACTGGTTGGTAGTCCTCATCCACTGGCTGGTAGTCCCCATCCACTGGTTGATAGTCCTCATCCACTGGTTGGTAGTCCCCATCCACTGGTTGGTAGTCCTCATCCACTGGCTGGTAGTCCCCATCCACTGGTTGGTAGTCCCCATCCACTGGTTGGTAGTCCTCATCCACTGGTTGGTAGTCCCCATCCACTGGTTGGTAGTCCCCATCCACTGGTTGGTAGTCCCCATCCACTGGTTGGTAGTCCTCATCCACTGGTTGGTAGTCCTCATCCACTGGTTGGTAGTCCTCATCCACTGGTTGGTAGTCCTCATCCACTGGTTGGTAGTCCTCATCCACTGGCTGGTAGTCCTCATCCACTGGCTGGTAGTCCTCATCCACTGGCTGGTAGTCCCCATTCACTGGTTGGTAGTCCTCATCCACTGGTTGGTAGTCCCCATCCACTGGTTGGTAGTCCTCATCCACTGGCTGGTAGTCCCCATTCACTGGTTGATAGTCCTCATCCACTGGTTGGTAGTCCCCATCCACTGGTTGGTAGTCCTCATCCACTGGCTGGTAGTCCCCATTCACTGGTTGGTGGTCCCCATCCCCATTCATCGGCAAGTTTGCCGATGACACCAAAATAGGCCGTCGAATTCATTCTGACGAGGACATTAGAGCACTCCAGGAAGATTTGAATAGACTGATGCAGTGGTCGGAGAAGTGGCAGATGCAGTTTAATATAGACAAATGCAAAGTTCTAAATGTTGGACAGGACAATAACCATGCCACATATAAACTAAATAATGTAGATCTTAATATTACGGATTGCGAAAAAGATTTAGGAGTTCTGGTTAGCAGTAATCTGAAACCAAGACAACAGTGCATAAGTGTTCGCAATAAAGCTAATAGAATCCTTGGCTTCATATCAAGAAGCATAAATAATAGGAGTCCTCAGGTTGTTCTTCAACTCTATACATCCTTGGTTAGGCCTCATTTAGATTATGCTGCACAGTTTTGGTCACCGTATTACAGAATGGATATAAATTCTCTGGAAAATGTACAAAGGAGGATGACAAAGTTGATCCCATGTATCAGAAACCTTCCCTATGAGGATAGACTAAGGGCCCTGAATCTGCACTCTCTAGAAAGACGTAGAATTAGGGGGGATATGATTGAGGTGTATAAGTGGAAGACAGGAATAAATAAGGGGGATGTAAATAGTGTGCTGAAAATATCTAGCCTAGACAGGACTCGCAGCAATGGTTTTAAGTTGGAAAAATTCAGATTCAGGAAGGATATAGGAAAGTACTGGTTTGGTAATAGAGTTGTGGATGAGTGGAACAAACTCCCAAGTACCGTTATAGAGGCCAGAACGTTGTGTAGCTTTAAAAATAGGTTGGATAAATACATGAGTAGATGTGGGTGGGTGTGAGTTAGACCTGATAGCTTGTGCTAACAGGTCGGTTGCCGTGTTCCTCCCTTAAGTCAATGTGACCTGACCTGACTAGGTTGGGTGCATTGGCTTAAGCCGGTAGGAGACTTGGACCTGCCTCGCATGGGCCAGTAGGCCTTCTGCAGTGTTCCTTCGTTCTTATGTTCTTATGTTCTTATGTTCTTAACTGAGAGTCTAACATTCTTAGGCAAGTTAATGTCGGGATAAAGCCATTATAACCAATTCAGTCAGATAAATGGCTCAGAGAACCGACAAGATAAATTAAAATTAGTTACAGTGAATTGAGTCCTGTGGAAACTGCAAGATGGTCACCATAAGGGAATTTCTATACAGTACTATATATATCAATCACCCTATTTCTATAAGCTATACTCCACTTAATTGAAATAGATTTTTTGGGGGTCTAAGACACACATGCAACACTCGATTGTCTTTAGTGTTGCACATGCGTCTTGTTCAGCAGTTTGTAGGTGTTGTGTAACGTTGAAAGTAAATGGTATAAAATACCGACACAATGGAAACAAACACATGCAGTTTAATGTGATCCTTTATTGACAACGTTTCGCCCACACAGTGGGCTTTTTTCAAGTCACAAACAGATCTACCTGGGGTGGAAGGTACGGGAGTATTTATAGTCAGGTTAAGAATGTTGAGGTCAGGTGGAGAATGCTGCATCTGATGATCTACCGGGTGGAGTTATAGAGTCTTGGGTAGCTTGGCAGGGGTATTGGACAAGTTGTAGACCTTCTGCAGTGTTCTATGTTCTTATGTGGGATAGCGATGAAGAAGTTTCTTGGCGAGTGGTTCAGCTATGTTATAGAAGTCGTTGTTCTGGTTGAAATTGTTGGTTATAGAGATAAGCGATGATTCCAGGATTCTTCGGTATTGAGTGTTGTCTTCTGTGGCGATAAGTCTTGAGTTTCTGTAGTTAATTAAATGGTTGTGTGAATTGCGATGTTGTACACAGGCATTCCTTGTGTCGTCAGTCCTGCTTGTGTATTGGTGTTCTGAAATACGTGTTTGGAGGTCTCTTGATGTTTCGCCCACGTATAATTTGTTGCAGTCATTACAAGGGATTATGTATACCCCTGCAGAGGACGGAAGCTTGTCCTGTCTACTACTAGTGATGTCCTTGATGGTCGTGGTTGTGGAGGTAGATACTTGGAATGATGTATTGGAAAAGATGTTGGAAACATGTTTGGCAATGGAGTTGGTGGGGAGGACTATGTATCTCTTCTCGGCAGTGTCTTCTCTGGGTGTTTTGAAGATGTTTAATGCCCGCCGTCTGCAGTCTCTGATGAAGTGACGAGGATAGTGGAGTTTAGAAAATACTTGTTCAATTATAGTGCATTCTTCCTCAAGGAACTCATTGCTGCAGATTCTGAGTGCACGCAGGAAGAAGCCTATAATTACACCACGTTTGGTTTTGGTGTCGTGGTGAGAGTAGAAGTGGAGAAGATCGTTTTGGTTGGTGGGTTTTCGATAGACTTTAAAACGAAGTTCATGGTCCAGCCTTGACATAACTTCCCTATTCACCAAAGTACCTACTACACAAGCCATAGATCTCCTGCGCAGAAAAATTGACGATTCACTTTATCTTCCTATTCCTGCCAGCGATTTCATCGACCTCGTTGAACTCTAAGAACATAAGAACATAAGAAAGGAGGAACACTGCAGAAGGCCTGTTGGCCCATACTAGGCAGGTCCTTTACAATTCATCCCACTAACAAAACATTTGCCCAACCCAATTTTCAATGCCACCCAAGAAACAAGCTCCGATGTGCAAGTCCCACTCAAATCCAACCCCTCCCACTCATGTACTTATCCAACCTAAATTTGAAACTACCCAAAGTCCTAGCCTCAATAACCCAACTAGGTAGACTGTTCCACTCATCAACTACCCTATTTCCAAACCAATACTTTCCTATGTCCTTTCTGAATCTAAACTTATCCAACTTAAATCCATTACTGCGGGTTCTCTCTTGGAGAGATATCCTCAAGACCTTGTTAATATCCCCTTTATTAATACCTATCTTCCACTTATACACCTCGATCAGGTCTCCCCTCATTCTTCGTCTAACAAGTGAATGTAACTTGAGAGTCTTCAATCTTTCTTCATAAGGAAGATTTCTAATGCTATGTATTAATTTAGTCATCCTACGCTGAATGTTTTCTAAGGAATTTATGTCCATTCTGTAGTATGGAGACCAGAACTGAGATGCATAATCTAGGTGAGGCCTTACTAATGATGTATAAAGCTGCAGTATGACCTCTGGACTTCTGTTGCTTACACTTCTTGATATAAATCCCAGTAATCTATTTGCCTTATTACGTACGCTTAGGCATTGCTGTCTTGGTTTAAGGTTGCTGCTTACCATAACCCCCAAGTCCTTTTCACAATCTGTATGGCTAAGTTCTACATTATTTAACTTGTAAGTGCTATGGTTATGGACACTCCCGAGCTTCAGAACCTTGCATTTATCTACATTGAACTGCATCTGCCACTTTTCTGACCAAGAGTAGAGTTTGTCTAAATCCTCCTGAAGTTCCCTAACATCTACGTTTGAATCAATTATCCTACCTATCTTCGTGTCATCGGCGAATTTGCTCATATCAATAGTAATTCCTTCATCAAGATCATTGATATATATTATAAACAACAACGGGCCCAAGACTGATCCCTGTGGAACGCCACTTGTTACTGATCCCCACTCGGATTTAACCCCATTTATGGACACTCTCTGCTTCCTGTCTGTGAGCCATGATTCGATCCACGAGAGCACCCTTTCCCCAATGCCATGAGCTGCTACTTTCTTCAACAGTCTCTGGTGCGGAACTCTATCAAATGCCTTACTAAAATCTAAGTAAACAATATCAAATTCTTTATCGTGGTCAACAGCCTCAAAAGCTTTACTGAAGAAAGTTAATAAATTAGTTAGACAAGACCGTCTTTACATGTTTCTCTTTCGAAAATCACCTCTTTCAACAGACTTTTGGTCTACCCATGGGCTCGCCACTCAGTGCCGTCCTGGCGAACTTATACATGGAACATCTGGAAGCAGAGCGTTTCTCCACCATTATTCCCTCGACTGTCACCTGGCTCCATTATGTTGACGACATTCTCCTCATAACTCCCAGACGCTTCAACGTTCATGCTCTCCAAGACAAGCTCAACCAGGTCGAGCCTTCAATCCAGTTCACACTTGAAGAAGAAGTCGACAACACTCTTCCTTTCCTTGATGTTCTTCTCTGCAAAGCTGACCACGAACTTTGTTTTAAAGTCTATCGAAAACCCACCAACCAAAACGATCTTCTCCACTTCTACTCTCGCCACGACACTAAAACTAAACGTGGTGTAATTATAGGCTTCTTCCTGCGTGCACTCAGAATCTGCAGCAATGAGTTCCTTGAGGAAGAATGCACTATAATTGAACAAGTAGTTTCTAAACTCCACTATCTTCGTCACTTCATCAGAGACTGCAGACGGCGGGCATTAAACATCTTCAACACACCCAGAGAAGACACTGCCGAGAAGAGATACATAGTCCTCCCCACCAACTCCATTGCCAAACATGTTTCCAACATCTTTTCCAATACATCATTCCAAGTATCTACCTCCACAACCACGACCATCAAGGACATCACCAGTAGTAGACAGGACAAGCTTCCGTCCTCTGCAGGGGTATACATAATCCCTTGTAATGACTGTAACAAATTATACGTGGGCGAAACATCAAGAGACCTCCAAACACGTATTTCAGAACACCAATACACAAGCAGGACTGACGACACAAGGAATGCCTGTGTACAACATCGCAATTCACACAACAATTTAATTAACTACAGAAACTCAAGACTTATCGCCACAGAAGACAACACTCAATACCGAAGAATCCTGGAATCATCGCTTATCTCTATAACCAACAATTTCAACCAGAACAATGGCTTCTATAACATAGCTGAACCACTCGCCAAGAAACTTCTTCATCGCTATCCCACATAAGAACATAGAACACTGTAGATGGATGGTTCAGAGAACCGACATGTTGATAAATTAGACACATCTGCAACTCTTGGATATCTTTATTGAGGAAACGTTTCGCCACACAGTGGCTTCATCAGTCCATACGTAGGAGAAACTTGAAGAACAGGAGGAGAATGAGGTAATCAGTCCCACTACCTATGACTGCTACACCTCTCCTGCCATACGGTTTATAAGCTGCTTCTCCGCTCATATGCCGTATTCTACTCAAGATTGATGGACTGAACACATCGACTCAAGGTTGAGGGACTGATTACCTCATTCTCCTCCTGTTCTTCAAGTTTCTCCTACGTATGGACTGATGAAGCCACTGTGTGGCGAAACGTTTCCTCAATAAAGATACCCAAGAGTTGCACATGTGTCTAATTTATCAACATAGAACACTGCAGAAGGTCTACTCACAACTTGTCCAATACCCCTGCCAAGCTACCCAAGACTCTATAACCCCACCCAGTGGATCCTCAGATGCAGCATTCTCCACCTGATCTCAACATTCTTCACCTGACTATAAATACTCCCGTTCCTTCCACCCCAGGTAGATCTGTTTGTGACTTGAAAAAGCCCACTATGTGGGCGAAACGTTGTCAACAAAGGATCACATTAAACTGCACATGTGTTTATGTTTCCATTGTGTAACGTTAGTATGTTAGGTATGTTGCAGAGTGATGTGAAGGATTAGTTAGTCTACCAACCTGGAGGACTTTTATTAATAACTTTCTACTCCCTTATACTCGCCTTTTATACTCAATCTCGAAGCCATCTTCCAGTTTCTCATATTTCGTATTCCTTTTGACTTCGCAACCGTGTCGACAAATGAGCACTGCAGCAGGCCTGCTGGCCCATGCTAGGCAGGTCCAGGTCGCCTACCGGCCAAAGCCGACCAGGTCTAAGTCACATCCACTTAAGAAGGATGAAGCACTGCGTCAGACCCACTAGCGCAAGCCAGATCGGTCCAACTCACACCCTTTCTGCTCAAACGCTCCAGATATTCCAGTCTCTGTGAAAGCTATAATGTCGGAATTCTCTTCTGTTATCCAGTCATTTAGTTGACAATATTTGTGAATCTATCTGCACTTGTATACCACGTTTGATTATTTTGCCCTTGTGGGTCTTGTGTTTCCCTACTCAGTGATCCCTCTCGCCCGCCCACTCACCAATCGTGACTTCCAACAGAGGTATCGGTGGCAGATGAAGAGAGGGCAGAGTTCCTGCAGCAGCTAGATGGACTCAGAGGAGAAGCTAGCAACTTTCTAGAGATGCTGACCCATACTAGGAACCGGTTCAGGACTCTCCGCGGACCTGACTCACCCACGGACACCAAGGCTAAGGCTTACAGGTGAGGAGGAGGACAATAAGAATGTGAGATAGGAGGAGCACTGCAACAGGCCTACTGGCCCGTGCTAGGCAGGTCCAAGTCACCTACTGACCCAATCCAGTCAGGTCCAAGTCACCTACTGACCCAATCCAGTCAGGTCCAAGTCACCTACTGACCCAATCCAGTCAGGTCCAAGTCACCTACTGACCCAATCCAGTCAGGTCCAAGTCACCTACTGACCCAATCCAGTCAGGTCCAAGTCACCTACTGACCCAATCCAGTCAGGTCCAACTCACGCCCACCTATACCCACTTGTGTATTTCTCTGACCTATCTGGATCACCAGCTGACACTATGTACAAATCTCTCAGCAAAATACATCGCTATACACTATAAAATACATCTCTATACACTATAAAATACATCGCTATACACTATAAAATACATCGCTATACACTATAAAATACATCTTAAGTCGTAATAAAGTTGGTAGAATTACCGACAATATGTAAAGTAAAAGGACACAAGTGCAACTAATGTGACATTTATTGTGGCAACGTTTCGCTCTCCAGGAGCTTTATCAAGCTTGATAAAGCTCCTGGAGAGCGAAACGTTGCCACAATAAATGTCACATTAGTTGCACTTGTGTCCTTTTACTTTACAATGCAAGTTAAACCTAAGGGACACTTGAGGGTTACCCGAGACATAACCCAAGATATATCTAGGGGATACCTAAAGAATACCCAAGGTATACCTAAGTGACCCAAGGTATATCTAAGTGATACCCCAAAGTATACCCCATGGTATATCTAATACTCAAGGTATACCTAAGGGATACCCTAAGATATACCCAGAAACCACTGATGAACGTGGACATCCTTGCAGAGCCGTGGTCCGCGACCTCTCTCGCGTCCTCACGCTACTGAACCGTCGTGATGAACACATACTGACGGTACCTGGTGACTGGAGGAGACTCCTGACCTGGGCCGCCAGAGTCCTAGCTAGATACAAGAGGCAGAAAGCCATTAAGGTGAGTCCTTTGAGTCCTGTATATGATATACTCTGTCTCTCTGTCTCTCTCTGTCTCTCTCTGTCTCTCTGTCTCTCTCTCTCTCTCTCTCTCTCTCTATATATATATATATATATATATATATGTATATGTATATGTATATATATATATATATATATATATGTATATATATATATATATATGTCGTGCCGAATAGGCAGAACTTGCCATCTTGGCTTAAATAGCAACGCTCATCTTGCCATATAGGACAAGTGAAAATTTGTGTATGCAATAATTTCGCCAAAATCATTCTGAACCTAACGAAAAAAATATATTTCACTGTGTTTGTTTAGTATTAAATTATTGTAAACAAATCTAAAATATATTAAGTTGGGTTAGGCTAAAATAAATTGTTCTTGTTATAATAAGGTTAGGTAAGTTTTCTAAGTTACTTTTGGTGCAAAATTATAAATTTTTAAATCAACATTAATGAAAAAAATATATTTTTAAACGTATAAGAGAAAATTTTAGAAAGGACTTTATTTTAAATGAGTTCTTGCTAATTGACCAGTTTTACATATTCGGCACGACATATATATACATATATATATATATATATATATATATATATATATACATATATATATATATATATATATATATATATATATATATATATATATATATATATATATATATATATATATAAACTATATCTATTTCACAATATTGTGATAGCAACAAAGTAAGTTGTCGCTCCGATGTTTTAAGTTTCAACTCGATTAGGAGATGCATTCTCAAGTTATCACATGGAAACTAATTATTCCACTGTAATAATGTTTATAAAACTATCTAAATCATAAATACACGTGAAAGTTTATATAAATCAGGTAACATGTTAGGTATTACTATGTTATATAAATTGCATGTCTGGTATTTGTTATATACTAAAGAAGGCCACATTTGGAGGTCGAAATATATATTGATCAGGGATCGATTCTTCTTCTCTTGTGTTGCTGGCTAAATTTTGACAACACTGGCTGTTTTCTACTAGGTCAGAGTTAGAAAAACAAAGATTCACCATCATTCGAGTTGTACCTTCGTATTACATCAGTTTATTTTGCAGGAAAGTGGAGAATTACCGTCGCTAGAGCCCATGAGTGTGAGTGGCACACTATACCAGACACGACGGCAGGCACAGGCTGAGAGGTGCAGGCTGGTCACTCAGGCAGCTCCAGCATCCTACACACAGAACGCTCATGTCTGCAGGGACTTCGAGGACCAAGATGAACTCTCCTTGTGCAGGGGTAAGACCTGGCAGGTTCTTGTAACACACATGTGCAACACCTAGGTGTCTTTATTACACCAGTGTGACACAGCAACACAGTGAAGCTGTGGCACAGACGAGGTCGTCTATCTCTGGCCAGAGTCGTGAGCATACTCTACACCCATCTGTGACCACGTCTACAACTACTGTGCTACAGAGACGTACCTCTGATAACGATGCCCGGGTATCGCACATGTCTTATTCATGAACAGGTCGGTACTATATACCCTTGATTGAAAGATATCTTACAGCCGAGGATTTACAACAGGTGTGGGGTAAAAAGATGGGTATTTTTCGGCCGAAGCGGCAGGGTTGTGTACCCCATATCCACACACACATAGGCCTATGATCTGGGGTTCAAAGAATTAAAAGGAGTACATCTCCACATGTATCTACATACTGTGTCTTATCTGTTGTAAGTAAACTTCAGAATATTTGCTTTATAAGTCTGGTATCTTATTTTCAGTAAGATACCCTGAAATGTTATATGGGTTATCATGTGTCTATATTTCTCAATAAGTGGAGAACCAAGCATAAAGTCTACGAGAGTGAGACAATGAACCTAGTCACATACTTGTCAACTGGTTTGATCATCTACGTGTCTGCCAAACTGCCAGAAGAACTTGTAATCAAGCCTAAGCCTGGCTACTACAACACTCACTTTCCACTGGTACTGGTACTGTAAATGTACCCAGCGACACAGCCCGGGACACTCTTACCTCTCCTGTCGGAGTTCACACTGTAGCAGGCCTGTTGGCCTGCTACAGTGTTCCTCCTTTCTTGACTCACGAAATCGTAATGACACGATTGCAAACAAACCATACCACGGGCGGGATTTGAACCCGCGGTCAGAGTGTCTGAAAACTCGACGGTCTGGAGTTTTGAGACTCTGACCGCGGGTTCAAATCCCGCCCGTGGTATGGTTTCCTCCTTTCTTATGTTCGTATGACATTTCGATTCGTTTTGGACTTAATAATGCGAACCGAGAGGTCGTCTTAAGTAGCCTCTTGAAATTGGGTTAGTGATGTGTTATGGCCATGCTACTGTTACTTGTATTCCTGTACATCCTTCCTCTGCTGCCACGTTCTTCAGAGAACCATCAGTCTCTCCTGCCGTTCCAGAAGTCAGCATTTATTCGCGAGTCCAGAAGGAAGATCGACCCTCTACAATAATGTACTACCCAAAAACTATAGCTGGAGTTTACCTGGAGAGAGTTCCGGGGGTCAACGCCCCCGCGGCCCGGTCTGTGACCAGGCCTCCTGGTGGATCAGAGCCTGATCAACCAGACTGTTACTGCTGGCTGCACGCAAACCAACGTACGAGCCACAGCCCGGCTGGTCAGGAACCGACTTTAGGTGCTTGTCCAGTGCCAGCTTGAAGACTGCCAGGGGTCTGTTGGTAATCCCCCTTATGTATGCTGGGAGGCAGTTGAACAGTCTCGGGCCCCTGACACTTATTGTATGGTCTCTTAACGTGCTAGTGACACCCCTGCTTTTCATTGAGGGGATGGTGCATCGTCTGCCAAGTCTTTTGATTTCGTGAGTGATTTTCGTGTGCAAGTTCGGTACTAGTCCCTCTAGGATTTTCCAGGTGTATATAATCGTGTATCTCTCCCGCCTGCGTTCCAGGGAATACAGGTTTAGGAACCTCAAGCGCTCCCAGTAATTGAGGTGTTTTATCTCAGTTATGCGCGCCGTGAAGGTTCTCTGTACATTTTCTAGGTCAGCAATTTCACCTGCCTTGAAAGGTGCTGTTAGTGTGCAGCAATATTCCAGCCTAGATAGAACAAGTGACCTGAAGAGTGTCATCATGGGCTTGGCCTCCCTAGTTTTGAAGGTTCTCATTATCCATCCTGTCATTTTTCTAGCAGATGCTGTTATTAGATAAATAGACATTTTAGGACATATTAATGGTTAATGAGAAATATCAGAAATAAGTTTTTGCTAAACTAACTTACTTGTTATTGCAGATGACGTGCTGAGTGAGAGAGGATCGAGGTCATCCTCACTCCTGAGCCTCACACCTGTCATACTGGAGGAGGAGGAGGAGGATCACAAGGACCATATCTTCCTTCAAGACATGGAGGGCCACTCCAAAGAAACCAGCTTCAGTAGCGACCTGGAATCCCAGTATCAGGCAAATATCGACCCCCACCTCACCGATGGCGAGGCGCTGAAGCAAGATGGAACCCACGAGGACAATAACAACACCGTCAAACAACTAAATCACATGCACAAGCTGACCAACATACTAAGGCGCAACTCCAGAGCCTCGCCAACAATCACAGAAAAAATCATGAATCTCAGGAACAAGGAACGATCATCAGAGACCTATAACATCTCCCGACACATCGTTACAGACGATACCAGATTCCACATCCAAACTCAGAAGATTTCAGTGACTCTGAAACCTCCAGAAAACGAAACCCAAGCTATACCTAGAACCACCAGCCTTCAGGGCATGGAGAAGGACGTAATCAATGCCGTTTTATCCGGAGAAGATATATACGTTAATGTTATCAGGAATCCAGTGATGGTAGGCCTTAGGCTGGCCGGAGACCCATACAGGGACGACACTATTGAACATGGCCACCATCCAACACCTGTAGATCAACAGGTGTTGAACAAGACCAACCCAGCAGGCAGCTGCAAAGCGGAGGTGAGACGACACCTGTCAACACCCAGATGTGAACTGACTACTGAACTATAATGACGTTGCTGAGGGATTGAACACCTGTCTAGGCTGAGGGACTGAACACCTGTCTAGGCTGAGAGACTGAACACCTGTCTAGGCTGAGGGACTGAACACCTACCTAGGCTGAGGGACTGAACACCTGTCTAGGCTGAGGGACTGAACACCTGTCTAGGCTGAGGGAGTGAACACCTACCTAGGCTGAGGGAGTGAACACCTACCTAGGCTGAGGGAGTGAACACCCACCTAGGCTGAGGGAGTGAACACCCACCTAGGCTGAGGGAGTGAACACCCACCTAGGCTGAGGGAGTGAACACCCACCTAGGCTGAGGGAGTGAACACCCACCTAGGCTGAGGGAGTGAACACCCACCTAGGCTGAGGGAGTGAACACCCACCTAGGCTGAGGGAGTGAACACCCACCTAGGCTGAGGGAGTGAACACCCACCTAGGCTGAGGGAGTGAACACCCACCTAGGCTGAGGGAGTGAACACCCACCTAGGCTGAGGGAGTGAACACCCACCTAGGCTGAGGGAGTGAACACCCACCTAGGCTGAGGGAGTGAACACCCACCTAGGCTGAGGGAGTGAACACCCACCTAGGCTGAGGGAGTGAACACCCACCTAGGCTGAGGGAGTGAACACCCACCTAGGCTGAGGGAGTGAACACCCACCTAGGCTGAGGGAGTGAACACCCACCTAGGCTGAGGGAGTGAACACCCACCTAGGCTGAGGGAGTGAACACCTACCTAGGCTGAGGGAGTAAACACCCACCTAGGCTGAGGGAGTGAACACCCACCTAGGCTGAGGGAGTGAACACCTACCTAGGCTGAGGGAGTAAACACCCACCTAGGCTGAGGGAGTAAACACCCACCTAGGCTGAGGGAGTGAACACCCACCTAGGCTGAGGGAGTAAACACCCACCTAGGCTGAGGGAGTGAACACCCACCTAGGCTGAGGGAGTGAACACCCACCTAGGCTGAGGGAGTGAACACCTACCTAGGCTGAGGGAGTGAACACCTACCTAGGCTGAGGGAGTGAACACCCACCTAGGCTGAGGGAGTGAACACCCACCTAGGCTGAGGGAGTGAACACCTACCTAGGCTGAGGGAGTGAACACCTACCTAGGCTGAGGGAGTGAACACCCACCTAGGCTGAGGGAGTGAACACCCACCTAGGCTGAGGGAGTGAACACCCACCTAGGCTGAGGGAGTGAACACCCACCTAGGCTGAGGGAGTGAACACCTACCTAGGCTGAGGGAGTAAACACCCACCTAGGCTGAGGGAGTGAACACCCACCTAGGCTGAGGGAGTGAACACCTACCTAGGCTGAGGGAGTAAACACCCACCTAGGCTGAGGGAGTAAACACCCACCTAGGCTGAGGGAGTAAACACCCACCTAGGCTGAGGGAGTGAACACCCACCTAGGCTGAGGGAGTGAACACCTACCTAGGCTGAGGGAGTAAACACCCACCTAGGCTGAGGGAGTAAACACCCACCTAGGCTGAGGGAGTAAACACCCACCTAGGCTGAGGGAGTAAACACCCACCTAGGCTGAGGGAGTAAACACCCACCTAGGCTGAGGGAGTAAACACCCACCTAGGCTGAGGGAGTGAACACCACAAACTACACACAAAGGTTTCGCCCGGTTTGTCTCTACTTCCTACAGGACCAATAAAGCCGGTTATGGGCGAAACGTTGCCACAATAAAGATACCCAAGTGTTGGTATTATACCCAAAGTTGTGAGTTGAAGGATAAATAACTCACAAGAGTTAGTTAGCTAACTCAAAAGACTAATATATTGTGTCTAGCAACTAATTAGCATAAGCAACTTAAAATGACTGTAATTAGGGTCACTGTGTTCCTAATTACAACCAGAGATGAACACAAGAATGTTAGCCCTTAGTTCTCTCCCTTGCTCGTGCCCTCCCTTGTTCTCCAGTACCCTCCCTTGTTCTCCAGTACCCTCCCTTGTTCTCCAGTACCCTCCCTTGTTCTCCAGTACCCTCCCTTGTTCTCCAGTACCCTCCCTTGTTCTCCAGTACCCACCCTTGTTCTCCAGTACCCACCCTTGTTCTCCAGTACCCTCCCTTGTTCTCCAGTACCCACCCTTGTTCTCCAGTACCCACCCTTGTTCTCCAGTACCCTCCCTTGTTCTCCAGTACCCTCCCTTGTTCTCCAGTACCCTCCCTTGTTCTCCAGTACCCTCCCTTGTTCTCCAGTACCCTCCCTTGTTCTACAGTACCCACCCTTGTTCTCCAGTACCCACCCTTGTTCTCCAGTACCCTCCCTTGTTCTCCAGTACCCTCCCTTGTTCTCCAGTACCCTCCCTTGTTCTCCAGTACCCTCCCTTGTTCTCCTTTACCCACCCTTGTTCTCCTTTACCTACCCTTGTTCTCCTTTACCCACCCTTGTTCTCCATTACCCTCCTTTGTTCTCCTTTACCCACCCTTGTTCTCCTTTACCCACCCTTGTTCTCCATTACCCACCCTTGTTCTCCATTACCCACCCTTGTTCTCCATTACCCTCCCTTGTTCTCCATTACCCTCCCTTGTTCTCTTTTACCCACCCTTGTTCTCCATTAACCTCCCTTGTTCTCCTTTACCCACCCTTGTTCTCCATTACCCACCCTTGTTCTTTTTTACCCACCCTTGTTCTCCATTACCCTCCCTTGTTCTCCTTTACCCACCCTTGTTCTCCATTACCCACCCTTGTTCTCCATTACCCTCCCTTGTTCTCCATTACCCTCCCTTGTTCTCCTTTACCCACCCTTGTTCTCCTTTACCCACCCTTGTTCTCCATTAACCTCCCTTGTTCTCCATTAACCTCCCTTGTTCTCCTTTACCCACCCTTGTTCTCCATTAACCTCCCTTGTTTTCCTTTACCCACCCTTGTTCTCCTTTACCCACCCTTGTTCTCCATTAACCTCCCTTGTTCTCCATTAACCTCCCTTGTTCTCCTTTACCCACCCTTGTTCTCCATTACCCTCCCTTGTTCTCCTTTACCCAACCTTGTTCTCCATTACCCACCCTTGTTCTCCATTACCCACCCTTGTTCTCCATTAACCTCCCTTGTTTTCCTTTACCCACCTTTGTTCTCCTTTACCCACCCTTGTTCTCCATTAACCTCCCTTGTTCTCCATTAACCTCCCTTGTTCTCCTTTACCCACCCTTGTACTCCATTACCCTCCCTTGTTCTCCATTAACCTCCCTTGTTCTCCTTTACCCACCCTTGTTCTCCTTTACCTACCCTTGTTCTCCTTTACCCACCCTTGTTCTCCATTACCCTCCTTTGTTCTCCTTTACCCACCCTTGTTCTCCTTTACCCACCCTTGTTCTCCATTACCCACCCTTGTTCTCCATTACCCACCCTTGTTCTCCATTACCCTCCCTTGTTCTCCATTACCCTCCCTTGTTCTCTTTTACCCACCCTTGTTCTCCATTAACCTCCCTTGTTCTCCTTTACCCACCCTTGTTCTCCATTACCCACCCTTGTTCTTTTTTACCCACCCTTGTTCTCCATTACCCTCCCTTGTTCTCCTTTACCCACCCTTGTTCTCCATTACCCACCCTTGTTCTCCATTACCCTCCCTTGTTCTCCATTACCCTCCCTTGTTCTCCTTTACCCACCCTTGTTCTCCTTTACCCACCCTTGTTCTCCATTAACCTCCCTTGTTCTCCATTAACCTCCCTTGTTCTCCTTTACCCACCCTTGTTCTCCATTAACCTCCCTTGTTTTCCTTTACCCACCCTTGTTCTCCTTTACCCACCCTTGTTCTCCATTAACCTCCCTTGTTCTCCATTAACCTCCCTTGTTCTCCTTTACCCACCCTTGTTCTCCATTACCCTCCCTTGTTCTCCTTTACCCAACCTTGTTCTCCATTACCCACCCTTGTTCTCCATTACCCACCCTTGTTCTCCATTAACCTCCCTTGTTTTCCTTTACCCACCTTTGTTCTCCTTTACCCACCCTTGTTCTCCATTAACCTCCCTTGTTCTCCATTAACCTCCCTTGTTCTCCTTTACCCACCCTTGTTCTCCATTACCCTCCCTTGTTCTCCATTAACCTCCCTTGTTCTCCTTTACCCACCCTTGTTCTCCTTTACCCACCCTTGTTCTCCATTAACCTCCCTTGTTCTCCTTTACCCACCCTTGTTCTCCATTAACCTCCCTTGTTCTCCATTAACCTCCCTTGTTCTCCTTTACCCACCCTTGTTCTCCTTTACCCACCCTTGTTCTCCATTACCCACCCTTGTTCTCCAATACCCTCCCTTGTTCTCCCTCTACATTATCTACCATACTACTCTACCCACATTCCTTCACTATCTACCTGCCACTACAGGCAGTCACCAACAGTCTGAGTGATCAGTAACCGGACGGAGGATCGAGCCTACCCATCCCCATACGGGTTTGGAGCTTTAAACCAATTGCAGCTCTTGTCTCCACGTTGTTTTGAGATATATATATATATATATATATATATATATATATATATATATATATATATATATATATATATATATATATATATATATTCAACTAACACTATAATACCCTTAAGCTCTAAACCCATATGGGCCATACAGCTCATTTTGGAGTAAGAATTCTGATCCAAGGATAAACAAGGCTTTCAACTCCAATGCCTTGGATCAAGACTCAAGACCCTCGGACCTAGTCAACACACACACCTTAACAACCAAAGATATGTATTAATTTATATAGAAAATATTTTGTGTACATAGCAGTATATACATTTAAACACCAATGTCTATATTTTTATTATTGTAAGATGTTAAAAAGAGAACTAATAAAAATGTATATGATTTTTATTATGAATATCCTTTATTGATTATATATATATATATATATATATATATATATATATATATATATATATATATATATATATATATATATATATATATATATATATATATTAAACTCATGGAGTGGGAAGAGTGACAGTAGTGGCCGGTGAAAAGACGGGGCCAAGAGCTGTGAATCGACCCCTGCAACCACAAACAGGTGAGTACAACTAGGCGAGTACACACACACATACACACGGTAGTGCTCCGCTTTACGGCGTTTAGTTAATATTCCACGTGACCGAAACTCACTATACAGCTTCCCTCACCTGACTTGTTAGCAGTCATCCCGCACTGTTGTTTACATCCTCTGTCATCACTGCTGTTTACAGCCTCTGTCAGCACCACAGTTCACATCCTCTGTCAGCACCACTGTTTACATCCTCTGTCAGCACCACTGTTCACATCCTCTGTCAGCACCACTGTTTACATCCTCTGTCAGCACCACAGTTCACATCCTCTGTCAGCACCACTGTTTACATCCTCTGTCAGCACCACTGTTCACATCCTCTGTCAGCACCACTGTTTACATCCACTGTCAGCACCACTGTTTACATCCTCTGTCAGCACCACTGTTTACATCCTCTGTCAGCACCACTGTTCACATCCTCTGTCAGCACCACTGTTTACATCCTCTGTCAGCACCACTGTTCACATCCTCTGTCAGCACCACTGTTTACATCCTCTGTCAGCACCACTGTTCACATCCTCTGTCAGCACCACTGTTTACATCCTCTGTCAGCACCACTGTTTACATCCTCTGTCAGCACCACTGTTCACATCCTCTGTCAGCACCACTGTTTACATCCTCTGTCAGCACCACTGTTCACACCCACTGTCAGCACTGTTTACAGCCTCTGTCAGCACCACTGTTCACATCCTCTGTCAGCACCACTGTTTACAGCCTCTGTCAGCACCACTGTTTACATCCACTGTCAGCACCACTGTTCACATCCTCTGTCAGCACCACTGTTCACATCCTCTGTCAGCACCACTGTTTACATCCACTGTCAGCACCACTGTTCACATCCTCTGTCAGCACCACTGTTTACATCCACTGTCAGCACCACTGTTTACAGCCTCTGTCAGCACCACTGTTCACATCCTCTGTCAGCACCACTGTTCACATCCTCTGTCAGCACCACTGTTCACATCCTCTGTCAGCACCACTGTTCACATCCTCTGTCAGCACCACTGTTCACATCCTCTGTCAGCACCACTGTTCACATCCTCTGTCAGCACCACTGTTCACATCCTCTGTCAGCACCACTGTTCACATTCTCTGTCAGCACCACTGTTCACATCCTCTGTCAGCACCACTGTTTACATCCACTGTCAGCACCACTGTTCACATCCTCTGTCAGCACCACTGTTTACATCCACTGTCAGCACCACTGTTTACAGCCTCTGTCAGCACCACTGTTCACATCCTCTGTCAGCACCACTGTTCACTTCCTCTGTCAGCACCACTGTTTACATCCACTGTCAGCACCACTGTTTACAGCCTCTGTCAGCACCACTGTTTACATCCACTGTCAGCACCACTGTTCACATCCACTGTCAGCACTGTTTACAGCCTCTGTCAGCACCACTGTTCACATCCTCTGTCAGCACCACTGTTCACATCCTCAGCACCACTGTTCACATCCACTGTCAGCACTGTTTACATCCACTGTCAGCACCTGTTTACATCCACTGTCAGCACCACTGTTTACATCCACTGTCAGCACCACTGTTTACATCCACTGTCAGCACCACTGTTCACATCCACTGTCAGCACTGTTTACATCCACTGTCAGCACCACTGTTTACATCCACTGTCAGCACCACTGTTCACATCCACTGTCAGCACTGTTTACATCCACTGTCAGCACCACTGTTCACATCCACTGTCAGCACCACTGTTCACATCCACTGTCAGCACCACTGTTTACAGCCTCTGTCAGCACCACTGTTTACATCCACTGTCAGCACCACTGTTCACATCCACTGTCAGCACCACTGTTTACATCCACTGTCAGCACTGTTTACATCCACTGTCAGCACCACTGTTTACATCCACTGTCAGCACCACTGTTCACATCCTCTGTCAGCACCACTGTTCACATCCACTGTCAGCACCATTGTTCACATCCACTCAGTACCAGTGTTTACATGCACTGTCAGCACTGTTTACAGCCTCTGTCAGCACCACTGTTCACATCCACTGTCAGCACTGTTTACAGCCTCTGTCAGCTTCACGTCTATCCATTATGTCCGGAATCTTCCCAGAATTTCAAGCGTTATAAAGACACTGAGTGTCTCACATATAAAGACACTGTGTCTCACATATAAAGACACTGTGTGTCTCACATATAAAGACACTGTGTGTCTCACATATAAAGACAGTGTGTGTCTCACATATAAAGACAGTGTGTGTCTCACATATAAAGACACTGTGTGTCTCACATATAAAGACACTGTGTGTCTCACATATAAAGACACTGTGTGTCTCACATATACTCTGATAATTACACTTCTGTGTACCTGTACCTAAATAAACTTACTGCTGGTGTGTAGGTACACACTCTCATTATTACGTTACGTTAATATGGGCGTTTTAATAAATCCATCTATGACTTTTTTTCTTCAAAATTATGTAAGAAATATGCTACATGACATATAAAAACGATATATATACCCACAGGAGAATATACTGATATAAATATAGTATGATGGCCCGTGGTCTGGTAGGCAAAACTCTCGCTTTACACGATGAGGTTCCAGGTTCGATTCCCGGCATGGGTTGTAACATCGGGCATGTTTTCTTACACCTGTTGTCCCGTAGCTCGATCGGTAGCGCACTCAGCTCACACACTGAGGTCCAGAGTTCGAATCTCCTGCGGTACGGCTGGAAAGCATTAGGGACGTGTTTCCCTAAGACACCTGCTGTCCCTGTTCACCCATCAGTAAAATAGGTGCCTAGGTGTTAGTGGACTGGTGTGGGTGGCATCCTGGGTGTTAGTGGACTGGTGTGGGTGGCATCCTGGGTGTTAGTGGACTGGTGTGGGTGGCATCCTGGGTGTTAGTGGACTGGTGTGGGTGGCATCCTGGGTGTTAGTGGACTGGTGTGGGTGGCATCCTGGGTGTTAGTGGACTGGTGTGGGTGGCATCCTGGGTGTTAGTGGACTGGTGTGGGTGGCATCCTGGGTGTTAGTGAACTGGTGTGGGTGGCATCCTGGGTGTTAGTGGACTGGTGTGGGTGGCATCCTGGGTGTTAGTGGACTGGTGTGGGTGGCATCCTGGGTGTTAGTGGACTGGTGTGGGTGGCATCCTGGGTGTTAGTGGACTGGTGTGGGTGTTAGTGGACTGGTGTGGGTCTCATCCTGGGTGTTAGTGGACTGGTGTGGGTCTCATCCTGGGTGTTAGTGGACTGGTGTGGGTCTCATCCTGGGTGTTAGTGGACTGGTGTGGGTCTCATCCTGGGTGTTAGTGGACTGGTGTGGGTCTCATCCTGGGTGTTAGTGGACTGGTGTGGGTCTCATCCTGGGTGTTAGTGGACTGGTGTGGGTGGCATCCTGGGTGTTAGTGGACTGGTGTGGGTGGCATCCTGGGTGTTAGTGGACTGGTGTGGGTGGCATCCTGGGTGTTAGTGGACTGGTGTGGGTGGCATCCTGGGTGTTAGTGGACTGGTGTGGGTCGCATCCTGGGTGCTAGTGGACTGGTGTGGGTCGCATCCTGGGTGCTAGTGGACTGGTGTGGGTCTCATCCTGGGTGTTAGTGGACTGGTGTGGGTGGCATCCTGGGTGTTAGTGGACTGGTGTGGGTGGCATCCTGGGTGTTAGTGGACTGGTGTGGGTGGCATCCTGGGTGTTAGTGGACTGGTGTGGGTGGCATCCTGGGTGTTAGTGGACTGGTGTGGGTGGCATCCTGGGTGTTAGTGGACTGGTGTGGGTGGCATCCTGGGTGTTAGTGGACTGGTGTGGGTGGCATCCTGCGTGTTAGTGGACTGGTGTGGGTGGCATCCTGGGTGTTAGTGGACTGGTGTGGGTGGCATCCTGGGTGTTAGTGGACTGGTGTGGGTGGCATCCTGGGTGTTAGTGGACTGGTGTGGGTGTTAGTGGACTGGTGTGGGTGTTAGTGGACTGGTGTGGGTCTCATCCTGGGTGCTAGTGGACTGGTGTGGGTCTCATCCTGGGTGTTAGTGGACTGGTGTGGGTCTCATCCTGGGTGTTAGTGGACTGGTGTGGGTCTCATCCTGGGTGTTAGTGGACTGGTGTGGGTCTCATCCTGGGTGTTAGTGGACTGGTGTGGGTCTCATCCTGGGTGTTAGTGGACTGGTGTGGGTCGCATCCTGGGTGTTAGTGGACTGGTGTGGGTCGCATCCTGGGTGTTAGTGGACTGGTGTGGGTCGCATCCTGGGTGTTAGTGGACTGGTGTGGGTCGCATCCTGGGTGTTAGTGGACTGGTGTGGGTCGCATCCTGGGTGTTAGTGGACTGGTGTGGGTCGCATCCTGGGTGTTAGTGGACTGGTGTGGGTCGCATCCTGGGTGTTAGTGGACTGGTGTGGGTCGCATCCTGGGTGTTAGTGGACTGGTGTGGGTCGCATCCTGGGTGTTAGTGGACTGGTGTGGGTCGCATCCTGGGTGTTAGTGGACTGGTGTGGGTCGCATCCTGGGTGTTAGTGGACTGGTGTGGGTCGCATCCTGGGTGTTAGTGGACTGGTGTGGGTCGCATCCTGGGTGTTAGTGGACTGGTGTGGGTCTCATCCTGGGTGTTAGTGGACTGGTGTGGGTGGCATCCTGGGTGTTAGTGGACTGGTGTGGGTGGCATCCTGGGTGTTAGTGGACTGGTGTGGGTGGCATCCTGGGTGTTAGTGGACTGGTGTGGGTGGCATCCTGGGTGTTAGTGGACTGGTGTGGGTGGCATCCTGGGTGTTAGTGGACTGGTGTGGGTGGCATCCTGGGTGTTAGTGGACTGGTGTGGGTGGCATCCTGGGTGTTAGTGGACTGGTGTGGGTGGCATCCTGGGTGTTAGTGGACTGGTGTGGGTGGCATCCTGGGTGTTAGTGGACTGGTGTGGGTGGCATCCTGGGTGTTAGTGGACTGGTGTGTGTGGCATCCTGGGTGTTAGTGGACTGGTGTGGGTGGCATCCTGGGTGTTAGTGGACTGGTGTGGGTGGCATCCTGGGTGTTAGTGGACTGGTGTGGGTGGCATCCTGGGTGTTAGTGGACTGGTGTGGGTGTTAGTGGACTGGTGTGGGTGTTAGTGGACTGGTGTGGGTCTCATCCTGGGTGCTAGTGGACTGGTGTGGGTCTCATCCTGGGTGTTAGTGGACTGGTGTGGGTATCATCCTGGGTGTTAGTGGACTGGTGTGGGTCTCATCCTGGGTGTTAGTGGACTGGTGTGGGTCTCATCCTGGGTGTTAGTGGACTGGTGTGGGTCGCATCCTGGGTGTTAGTGGACTGGTGTGGGTCGCATCCTGGGTGTTAGTGGACTGGTGTGGGTCGCATCCTGGGTGTTAGTGGACTGGTGTGGGTCGCATCCTGGGTGTTAGTGGACTGGTGTGGGTCGCATCCTGGGTGTTAGTGGACTGGTGTGGGTCGCATCCTGGGTGTTAGTGGACTGGTGTGGGTCGCATCCTGGGTGTTAGTGGACTGGTGTGGGTCGCATCCTGGGTGTTAGTGGACTGGTGTGGGTCGCATCCTGGGTGTTAGTGGACTGGTGTGGGTCGCATCCTGGGTGTTAGTGGACTGGTGTGGGTCGCATCCTGGGTGTTAGTGGACTGGTGTGGGTCGCATCCTGGGTGTTAGTGGACTGGTGTGGGTCGCATCCTGGGTGTTAGTGGACTGGTGTGGGTCGCATCCTGGGTGTTAGTGGACTGGTGTGGGTCGCATCCTGGGTGTTAATGGACTGGTGTGGGTCGCATCCTGGGACAAAACTGACCTAATTTACGGGAAATGCTCAACATAACAAGCGACTTTGTACAGAGTAGTATGTCACTGATGTCAGCTATGGTCTGTATACCTTGTACATGTACTGGTATACCTTGTACATGTACTGGTATACCTTGTATATCTACTGGTATACCTTGTACATGTACTGGTATACCTTGTACATGTACTGGTATACCTTGTACATGTACTGGTATACCTTGTGCATATACTGGTATACCTTGTACATGTACTGGTATACCTTGTACATGTACTGGTATACCTTGTACATGTACTGGTATACCTTGTACATGTACTGGTATACCTTGTACATGTACTAGTATACCTTGTGCATATACTGGTATACCTTGTACATGTACTGGTATACCTTGTGCATGTACTGGTACACCTTGTACATGTACTGGTATACCTTGTACATGTACTGGTATACCTTGTGCATATACTGGTATACCTTGTACATGTACTGGTTTACATTGTACATGTACTGGTTTACATTGTACATGTACTGGCATACCTTGTGCATGTACTGGCATACCTTGTACATGTACTGGTATACCTTGTGCATATACTGGTATACCTTGTACATGTACTGGTATACCTTGTACATGTACTGGTATACCTTGTGCATGTACTGGTATACCTTGTGCATGTACTGGTATACCTTGTACATGTACTGGTATACCTTGTACATGTACTGGTATACCTTGTACATGTACTGGTATACCTTGTACATGTACTGGTATACCTTGTACATGTACTGGTATACCTTGTACATGTACTGGTATACCTTTTACATGTACTGGTACACCTTGTACAAGTACTGGTATACCTTGTACATGTACTGGTATACCTTGTGCATGTACTGGTATACCTTGTGCATGTACTGGTATACCTTGTACATGTACTGGTATACCTTGTACATGTACTGGTATACCTTGTACATGTACTGGTACACCTTGTACATGTACTGGTATACCTTGTAAATATACTGGTATACCTTGTACATGTACTGGTATACCTTGTACATGTACTGGTATACCTTGTACATGTACTGGTATACCTTGTACATGTACTGGTATACCTTGTACATGTACTGGTATACCTTGTACATGTACTGGTATACCTTGTACATGTACTGGTATACCTTGTACATGTACTGGTATACCTTGTACATGTACTGGTATACCTTGTACATGTACTGGTATACCTTGTACATGTACTGGTATACCTTGTACATGTACTTGTAGTAAATAATGATACAGATGTGGCAGCTGGGCGGCTTGTAGGAGTGACCGCAGGAATTCCGTTTTCTCTAGTCGAACACCAGAGAAAATGTGTACACAATAGTAATACTAGGGGTAACTGTAGAAAATTATTCCTTTCGCATGCTCTCACTGGTAGCTATTTATTTTACTGCACTAACGTGAAGACAACTTGTACACAATGTAAGTATCTGTATTTTGTGGTAGATGCTTCACCAACTCGTGCAAATGAACGTATTTGAACCAAAATTACAGGTATTAATACGCGTCTGACAGGGTGACCCTTTACGCCTTCGTTCTCTATGTTGACAATTCTCGGCATCTCCTTAACTCTCGTTTACTCGTTCTGTCTCGTTTGTGATGGCATCTAAGAGTAGTTGTCAGAAATGATTAAGCTCAGTGAACAAGGTATGTTGATGGTAACAACAACAGCTCTGGGGCGCTATAAACTGAAGCTGGTGTAGGAGCTGTTGATGGTAATAACAACAACAGCTCTGGGGCGCTATAAACTGAAGCTGGTGTAGGAGCTGTTGATGGTAATAACAACAACAGCTCCGGGGCGCTGTAAACTGAAGCTGGTGTAGGAGCTAACACACATGACTTTCTACAATACTCTCCTCTCACTACATTAAGACTGCAAATATTTTGAGGTAAGTAATGAGCGCGCTGTGTATATATTTTAATTTTTTTGTTTTGTTTTTTATGCCTAGTTCTATTGTTATCTTAATATATGTTACAGTAAACTTGTTATCTGGAATTTATTTTTTTTTTATTATCACACTGGCCGATTCCCACCAAGGCAGGGTGGCCCGAAAAAGAAAAACTTTCACCATCATTCACTCCATCACTGTCTTGCCAGAAGGGTGCTTTACACTACAGTTTTTAAACTGCAACATTAACACCCCTCCTTCAGAGTGCAGGCACTGTACTTCCCATCTCCAGGACTCAAGTCCGGCCTGCCGGTTTCCCTGAACCCCTTCATAAATGTTACTTTGCTCACACTCCAACAGCACGTCAAGTATTAAAAACCATTTGTCTCCATTCACTCCTATCAAACACGCTCACGCATGCCTGCTGGAAGTCCAAGCCCCTCGCACACAAAACCTCCTTTACCCCCTCCCTCCAACCCTTCCTAGGCCGACCCCTACCCCGCCTTCCTTCCACTACAGACCGATACACTCTTGAAGTCATTCTGTTTTGCTCCATTCTCTCTACATGTCCGAACCACCTCAACAACCCTTCCTCAGCCCTCTGGACAACAGTTTTGGTAATCCCGCACCTCCTCCTAACTTCCAAACTACGAATTCTCTGCATTATATTCACACCACACATTGCCCTCAGACATGACATCTCCACTGCCTCCAGCCTTCTCCTCGCTGCAACATTCATCACCCATGCTTCACACCCATATAAGAGCATTGGTAAAACTGTACTCTCATACATTCCCCTCTTTGCCTCCAAGGACAAAGTTCTTTGTCTCCACAGACTCCTAAGTGCACCACTCACTCTTTTTCCCTCATCAATTCTATGATTCACCTCATCTTTCATAGACCCATCCGCTGACACGTCCACTCCCAAATATCTGAATACGTTCACCTCCTCCATACTCTCTCCCTCCAATCTGATATCCAATCTTTCATCACCTAATCTTTTTGTTATCCTCATAATCTTACTCTTTCCTGTATTCACCTTTAATTTTCTTCTTTTGCATACCCTACCAAATTCATCCACCAATCTCTGCAACTTCTCTTCAGAATCTCCCAAAAGCACAGTGTCATCAGCAAAGAGCAGCTGTGACAACTCCCACTTTGTGTGTGATTCTTTATCTTTTAACTCCACGCCTCTTGCCAAGACCCTCGCATTTACTTCTCTTACAACCCCATCTATAAATATATTAAACAACCACGGTGACATCACACATCCTTGTCTAAGGCCTACTTTTACTGGGAAAAAATTTCCCTCTTTCCTACATACTCTAACTTGAGCCTCACTATCCTCGTAAAAACTCTTCACTGCTTTCAGTAACCTACCTCCTACACCATACACTTGCAACATCTGCCACATTGCCCCCCTATCCACCCTGTCATACGCCTTTTCCAAATCCATAAATGCCACAAAGACCTCTTTAGCCTTATCTAAATACTGTTCACTTATATGTTTCACTGTAAACACCTGGTCCACACACCCCCTACCTTTCCTAAAGCCTCCTTGTTCATCTGCTATCCTATTCTCCGTCTTACTCTTAATTCTTTCAATTATAACTCTACCATGCACTTTACCAGGTACACTCAACAGACTTATCCCCCTATAATTTTTGCACTCTCTTTTATCCCCTTTGCCTTTATACAAAGGAACTATGCATGCTCTCTGCCAATCACTAGGTACGTTACCCTCTTCCATACATTTATTAAATAATTGCACCAACCACTCCAAAACTATATCCCCACCTGCTTTTAACATTTCTATCTTTATCCCATCAATCCCGGCTGCCTTACCCCCTTTCATTTTACCTACTGCCTCACGAACTTCCCCCACACTCACAACTGGCTCTTCCTCACTCCTACAAGATGTTATTCCTCCTTGCCCTATACACGAAATCACAGCTTCCCTATCTTCATCAACATTTAACAATTCCTCAAAATATTCCCTCCATCTTCCCAATACCTCTAACTCTCCATTTAATAACTCTCCTCTCCTATTTTTAACTGACAAATCCATTTGTTCTCTAGGCTTTCTTAACTTGTTAATCTCACTCCAAAACTTTTTCTTATTTTCAACAAAATTTGTTGATAACATCTCACCCACTCTCTCATTTGCTCTCTTTTTACATTGCTTCACCACTCTCTTAACCTCTCTCTTTTTCTCCATATACTCTTCCCTCCTTGCATCACTTCTACTTTGTAAAAACTTCTCATATGCTAACTTTTTCTCCCTTACTACTCTCTTTACATCATCATTCCACCAATCGCTCCTCTTCCCTCCTGCACCCACTTTCCTGTAACCACAAACTTCTGCTGAACACTCTAACACTACATTTTTAAACCTACCCCATACCTCTTCGACCCCATTGCCTATGCTCTCATTAGCCCATCTATCCTCCAATAGCTGTTTATATCTTACCCTAACTGCCTCCTCTTTTAGTTTATAAACCTTCACCTCTCTCTTCCCTGATGCTTCTATTCTCCTTGTATCCCATCTACCTTTTACTCTCAGTGTAGCTACAACTAGAAAGTGATCTGATATATCTGTGGCCCCTCTATAAACATGTACATCCTGAAGTCTACTCAGCAGTCTTTTATCTACCAATACATAATCCAACAAACTACTGTCATTTCGCCCTACATCATATCTTGTATACTTATTTATCCTCTTTTTCTTAAAATATGTATTACCTATAACTAAGCCCCTTTCTATACAAAGTTCAATCAAAGGGCTCCCATTATCATTTACACCTGGCACCCCAAACTTACCTACCACACCCTCTCTAAAAGTTTCTCCTACTTTAGCATTCAAGTCCCCTACCACAATTACTCTCTCACTTGGTTCAAAGGCTCCTATACATTCACTTAACATCTCCCAAAATCTCTCTCCTCTGCATTCCTCTCTTCTCCAGGTGCATACACGCTTATTATGACCCACTTCTCGCATCCAACCTTTACTTTAATCCACATAATTCTTGAATTTACACATTCATATTCTCTTTTCTCCTTCCATAACTGATCATTTAACATTACTGCTACCCCTTCCGGATGGAATTTACTCAGAAGTGTCCTTGTGATGTAATGAGAAGAATTCAATCGGACAAGGACCAGGAAGAACTACAAAGAGATCTGGACAGGCTGCAGGGCTGGTCCAGAATCTGGCTCCTAGAGTTCAACCCCACCGAGTGCAAAGTCATGAAGATTGGGGAAGGGCAAAGAAGACCGCAGACAGAGTACAGTCTAGGGGGCCAGAGAATACAAACCTCACTCAAGGAAAAGGATCTTAGGGTGAGTATAACACCGAGCATATCTCCTGAGGCGCACAACAACCAAATAACTGCTGCCGCATATGGGCGCCTAGCAAACCTCAGAACAGCATTCCGACATCTTAATAAGGAATCATTCAGGACCCTGTACACCGTGTACGTTAGGCCCATATTGGAGTATGCGGCACCAGTTTGGAACCCACACCTAGCCAAGCACGTGAAGAAACTAGAGAAAGTGCAAAGGTTTGCAACAAGACTAGTCCCAGAGCTAAGAGGTATGTCCTACGAGGAGAGGTTAAGGGAAATCAACCTGACGACACTGGAGGACAAGAAAGAGAGAGGGGATATGATAATGACATATAAAATACTGAGAGGAATCGAAAAGGTGGACAGAGAAAAGATGTTCCAGAGATGGTACACAGCAACAAGGGGTCACAACTGGAAGTTGAAGACTCAGATGAATTACAGGGATGTTAGGAAGTATTTCTTCAGCTACAGAGTTGTCAGGAAGTGGAATAGTCTGGGAAGTGATGTAGTGGAGGCAGGATCCATACACAGCTTTAAGAAGAGGTATGATAAAGCTCATGAAGCAGGCAGTGTGACCTAGTAGCGACCAGTGAAGAGGCGGGGCCAGGAGTTGTGACTCGACCCCTGAAACCACAAACAGGTGAGTACACACACACACACACACAAGCATCGATTCCA
>NC_091385.1:8495375-8505375 GCF_038502225.1 Cherax quadricarinatus
CTCAACCCCTACAACCACAAACAGGCCAGTACACACACAGACAAGTTATACCTACTAGTGCTCACAATCCTCAAGGAACTCATTAAGAAATTTCTCAAATCTGCACAAGTCAGGTTAATTCTCTCAAACACCGACTATAACCATGCAATATTACCCAGGCTAGTGTGTACCCTGTACCCCGTACCCTGCACCCTGTACCATTAATATACCCAGGAGTATATTAACATATTTGCTTATACTAATAAACGTTTCTTTTCAAAATTTATCAGAGGCAATATCTGCCCAAACACGAAGATTTTCTGGATATTTCTTGGCGAATTAAGGCAGTATTTTAGGGTTATTAAGACGGGAAAATCAACCCTGTGATGTTTACCTGCTAAATCACTGTGTACTCACATAGTTGTGGTTGCAAGGGGTCGAGTCATAGCTCCTGGCCCCGAGTTGTACTGTGTGTGTGTGTGTGTGTGTGTGTGTGTGTGTGTGTGTGTGTGTATACATACTAATATGTGGTCGCCCTGGGCATGGCTTCCCTGCCTAATTAACCACATTCTTCTCACAGGATGACCAATGGAATAACGTAAAACAGGAAGTACTACAACCACTGGATATATATATATATATATATATATATATATATATATATATATATATATATATATATATATATATATATATATATATATATATATATATATATAATGTACATATAATGTACATATAATGTCGTGCAGAATAGGTAAAATTGGTTAGTTAGCAAGAATTCGTTTAAAAGTAAGTCCTTTCTAAAATTTTCTCTTATACGTTTAAAGATATATTTTTTTCATTTATGTTAATGTAAAAATTAATAATTTTGTACCAAAAGAAACTTAGAAAACTTACCTGACATTATAACAAGCGTAATTTAATTTAGCCTAATCCAACTAAATATATTTTAGGCAAGTTTACGATAATTTAATAATAAACACGATTTAATATAATTTTTTCGTCAAGCCCAGAATTATTTTTGGGAAATTATTGCATACACAAATTTTCGTTTGTCTTATTCGGCAAGAAGAGCTTTGCATTTAAGCCAAAATCCCAAGTTTTAACTATTCGGCACGACATATAAGCAAAGCAAGCTTGCAGACGGGGGCCCAGGAGCTATACATACGCAAAAAAAATCTTAGAGAATACTAGAAGAGAAGCTGACCAGGAGAAACATGACCACGATGTACGAAATACTCAGAACTGGAGTAGATAGAGTTAAGAGCGTGAACAAGACAGCCAAAAGGCAAATTAAATATAAGAAACGAATCAATAATAACAAAGCTACTGGTGGTGGCAGCAAAAACTACACACAGCTTCATGTGTGGGTATGGCCGGGTTCTAGTGGCCAGAAATCAGTGAAACTACTCAAGAAAAACCGATTTTTTCCAGTATGTGGAATTTCTCTGTTACTTTTGTATACATTCCGCCTATTGTTAGTTTATTTCCCAAATTAATTGCAATTTCTAGAAATATTCGGGGTATTTCCAGCACTGTCGTCTGGAGCTGTGACTCGACCCATGCAATCACAACTAGGTAGCTACAACCTAGTACACACACCATCTGCACCACTGGTCTTAGTTATCTAGGTTTACCTTTATAGCCAGGTTCAAGGATAACTAGCTTCAGTGTGGGTACCTGCAGGTGATACGAGCCAGGTAGGGGAGTCACCTGGTACCTGAGGAACCAGCTTCAGTGTGGGTACCTGCAGGTGATACGAGCCAGGTAGGGGAGTCACCTGGTACCTGAGGAACCAGCCAATAAGAGGCAATAAAGTAATTAAGATAATATCCGGCGTTATAACACTATCTTACATATGTACGAGTCCATTACTACACACAACACCTGTTTCCCCTCAGTCTCATCACTCTACTGATTATGGTATATACACTGACGTGTACACGTCTCAGTGTATATATACACTGAGGTGTACACGTCTCAGTGTATATATACACTGAGGTGTACACGTCTCAGTGTATATATACACTGAGGTGTACACGTCTCTCAGTGTATATATACACTGACGTGTACACGTCTCTCAGTGTATATATACACTGAGGTGTACACGTCTCAGTGTATACATACACTGAGGTGTACACGTCTCAGTGTATATATATATACATTAAGAGGTACACGTCTCAGTTTATATACTCTGGTAGTTGACTATTTCCTATTTTAGGTGTAGTAGATAGGTTTTAAACCCCTTAAACCAAAATCCATCTTCCTGGGATTTTGTTTGCCAGGGAGGACGAGGACGAGGACGAGAACAATTTATATTTTTTTTGCTTTTTCTATTCTTCTCGTCCCTCATGTTGGTGGCGTCCCTTCCCGTCCACTGCCCAGGGGTTTAACTATCCTGGGCAGTAAACCACTTAGACTGATGCTCGCTTGTTTAGGAGTTATCTATCGTAGACCTCAATCTATCACTGTCTCATCAAGAACACTCCTAAGGCAAGATGTTTAACTGGGATACATCAAATATTCATTAGTCTCTCTCAGCATGGATGAAATGCCTTTTTGTATACATGTATTCATGCATGATGCATAATGTAAGATACAGGTGGGACACAATTCTAAGCTGTATTTCTTTGTATCCACGTATCTGGAAAATAAGCCTCGAAATATAATCACTCTAGGTAGTGTTAAATGGATTTCTGGTCCTGGAACTTTGGTAACTCTAAATGTGCATAAAGTCGAGGAAAACACAAACTTAAATAGTGAGGATGACTTCTATTGTCGCTCGTTGTATCTACCAGTTCCTGATACATAACTCACTAGAGGGACCTTCTGCTGTGTATTTCCCACATCAACATAAAAAATAAACACCTGTCGTCGACTGCGTGTCGTTGTTCCTCACTGACGTCCCACTGACGACGCCACCAATATATTTAAGAGTAACAGCGTCATCACTCTCCCTCTCCCACACCTGAATTATATAAACTAGACCTATGTAAGAGAGTTCCAACAGTGCTTTAGCTTAGTCACGGGGAGTCAGCTCAGCGCCCTGTTGACCACCATGAACATGGAGGATTTGGAGACAGTTTCAGTCCCTCGATACGATATGTGGATGACTTACTGACCATACTGTCAAGGTGGTTCAACACACACAACTTCCTGAACCAGATCGACACAGTAGAACCCACAATTAAGTTTATTATGGAACCTAAGATCAACGGATAGATCCCCTTCCTGGATGACCTTCCCTGTAGATCCCAGGACAACCCGCCTTCACCATACACTGAGGAAGAAAGATTTGATACATTACTACTAATATGATACACGCACCAAACGAGGAGCATGTAGATGTGTTACCATGTAGCGGCTTTCCACATTAGTGTTGAAAGTTAAGACACATGTGCAACATCTGGTTTTGTTTATTGTAGACGTCTCGCCATCCAGTGGCTTTATTAATTCAGGCTCTAGGACATAATTAGAAGACAGTAGAACTATATACAGAAGATGGGGTAATCAGTCCCTCAGCCTTGGAATTGGTGTTGAGAGCACCGTTGTGGTAGAGATTCTGGAGCACAGGCAAGAAGACTGGCACTTATATAGGCGTCAGTGGACAGGGACGTGTAGCAGACGAGGGCATAGTCACTGGTAGGCGGGATTCCTCAGTGGAAGTAGGTCATACCCAAAAGGATGGGTTAGTTGTAGCCGTCATACCCATCCCTTTGAGTATGCCCTACTTCCACTGGGGAATCCCGCCTACCAGTGACTATGCCCTCGTCTGCTACACGTCCCTATCCACTGACGCCTATATAAGCGCCAGTCTTCTTGCCTGTGCTCCAGAATCTCTACCACCACGGTGCTCTCAACACCAATTCCAAGGCTGAGGGACTGATTACCCCATCTTCTGTATATCGTTCTACTGTCTTCTAATTATGTCCTAGAACCTGTAGTGATAAAGTCACTGGATGGCGAAACGTCTACAATAAAGATACCCAGATGTTGCACATGTGTCTTAACTTTCATCTTGTCGGTATTGCATACCTTTCTTGCACTACATTAGTATTATTTTACTATAGAGGAATGTGTCTACATACTGTAGATGTTAGACTGTAGAAGGAGAACGAAGTTCATCTCTGAGTCAATACCTGAGGATGAACAGAACTACCAGGAAATATATCGTCTTCCTTACCAAGAGTGTAGGCAGCAACACAACCTGTGACCTGGCTGTGCCCCTACCTGTGCCACATAGTAACTACAACATCAATATCCATCAAACAGCTTACTAGGAAACTACTCACGACACATCCTGTATCTAACACCAATGTCTAATACAATGTTTATATCTGCAAGAACTGATGAAAGTTCTGGAAGACGACACATCCACCACAACATTATGTATCTTAGTCACATACAAACAATCCCATGTGGTCACTGGAAAAAAAATACGTAGGAGAGACAGGCAAGAATTTTTCCGTTAGAGACAATGAACACAAACATGCATGTAAGAATCTTAACAGCGCTTGTGTGATTCACAGAGACACTGCGAACTGAACTAAAGTACAAATGGTCTTAATAGAACATAATGAGTAGATACTACATTGTTTGGAAGCTTCTGTTGTGTAACAAATGCACTCAAAAGATTGAAGAAGGTAAGAAACTACTAATTGTTCAACCCGGTCAAACACACCATGTCCCACTACGTCGTATCACTTCGGGCATAGAGCGCACCACACAAATTAGCTGGCCACCTTGCAAATTACCTCTCAGAACTTTTAGGCACTATCAGTCTAGGCCCACTTCAAACAATCAGGTGACCTCGGTGTATTATATTAAAAATTCTGTATAACAAACGCTCCATCATGTCATGTTCTGTGATTTTTCCGAAACCCGACGCCTATTATTCCTGGTCAGGCAGAGTAGCCAGGACAGGAGAGGTGTTTGTTGGCAGTACAAGAATAGCGGCAGCTGGGAGAAGTCGTCATTGGTTTGGCGTTGGTGTAAGTAGGTGGGTTTCTTTTAAGTTTATACCATAGGTTAGTTTAGTGGCTTAAGTGCTCTCATGTTTACCTGTAAGGCCCTAGTGTGCAGAGGCCTGTTTAAGTTTTGGGCGAGTACTTGTATGGCAGAAAGGAGGGGGGTGTCATGGAGCCTCCCTCTTTATGTTAATATATTTCGTCCTACTTACTAGTAGCAGTGTGCTAGTGAACTAGAGTGTGGTAATGTTGGTTGTAGTAGACTGTAAATTGTATATATATACAGTACTTTACAATATATATTTTTGTATGGGTGAGTTCTTATATCCTTCTTTTTAATAATAATTCTGACTAACATTCCACATTTAATGTGAAGGTACAAGCTGACACTAGAGTGTTTTCTTTCTATTTTAAATAATATAAATGCCCCTAGACAGGCATGTCATTTACCCTTTAGGAGCCACAACTTTAAGTTACGCAGTCAAAAGTCGTAACATCGCCCATATATCTGCCCGACCTGCCCGTTTGTGACTTGATAAAGTCCACTGTATGAGCGAAACGTTGCAAATAAGGGGTCGGATTATAATTCAGTTCTCTCTCATTTTCCATTTTTTCGGTATTTTTTATTTGCCTCCGTCCAAGTTAACGTTACTCTTTTGTGTACATTTGACTGAAGGTCCTAGGACCGAAACGAACGTATTAAACAGACCTTAAATACAACCAACAACAATACCATACCATTACAATACGATCAAGCACAATCCCACACCAATACAATCAAGCACAATCCCCCACAGACCAAACGCAACAATCCACAATTCCAATCGCAGCACAATACCAGATAGCTATTCAGCAAAAATCGCAGCAATGAACAAGTATTGCAGTTTGTGTCTACACACCGGGTGGCCTGGTGGCTAAAGCTCCCGCTTCACACACGGAGGGCCCGGGTTCGATTCCCGGCGGGTGGAAACGTTTCGACACGTTTCCTTACACCTGTTGTCCTGTTCACCTAGCAACAAATAGGTACCTGGGTGTTAGTCGACTGGTGTGGGTCGCATCCTGGGGGACAAGATTAAGGACCCCAATGGAAATAAGTTAGACAGTCCTCGATGACGCACTGACTTTCTTGGGTTATCCTGGGTGGCTAACCCTCCGGGGTTAAAAATCCGAACGAAATCTTATCTCTTATCTTATCTTAACGACAATTCCAGATACAATTGTCTTACAAATCGGAAAATGGCAATAAAAGGAATTACCAGGGGAGAATAAGGAATATTGAGGACTGGCAAGAGTCAGGGGCCCTCAGAGAGACTGCTACAAGAATTATGTCCCTCCAACCCTAGTTTTAAAGTGACCTGGGTTGCATATGCTGGTTGTTGTGATGCTGGTAGTGGTGGTGACTGTAGTAAGTAGGTACCTGGGTGTTGGTGGACTGACGTGGGTCGCATCCTGGGGATAAAATTAACCTAAGCTGAAAGAAATGCTCTGTATAACAAGGGGCTTTCTATATACAATTTCATTGGTTTGAGCTATGGTCTGTTTAAGTTGTATCACTTACTTGTAGAAAGATTATTATTACTATTATTATTATTGATAGGCCGGTCACTGTTCTAGTGACCGGTTAGTGTTGGTCACCTAAGTTAAAAATTAAATCGTTATAAAAATTCCTGAGTGTGTGTTCCATAGTCCTGTGATGATCTGTGTCGCACTGCCTCACACTGTGCCAGTCACGATGCCTGTGATGCTCTGTGTCGCACTGCCTCACACTGCGCCAGTCACGATGCCTCTGATGCTCTGTGTCGCACTGCCTCACACTGTGCCAGTCAGGATGCCTCTGATGCTCTGTGTCGCACTGCCTCACACTGTGCCAGTCAGGATGCCTGTGATGCTCTGTGTCGCACTGCCTCACACTGTGCCAGTCACGATGCCTCTGATGCTCTGTGTCGCACTGCCTCACACTGTGCCAGTCAGGATGCCTCTGATGCTCTGTGTCGCACTGCCTCACACTGTGCCAGTCAGGATGCCTGTGATGCTCTGTGTCGCACTGCCTCACACTGTGCCAGTCAGGATGCCTCTGATGCTCTGTGTCGCACTGTGCCAGTCAGGATGCCTCTGATGCTCTGTGTCGCACTACCTCACACTGTGCCAGTCAGGATGCCTCTGATGCTCTGTGTCGCACTGCCTCACACTGCGCCAGTCACGATGCCTCTGATGCTCTGTGTCGCACTGCCTCACACTGCGCCAGTCACGATGCCTCTGATGCTCTGTGTCTCACTGCCTCACACTGTGCCAGTCACGATGCCTCTGATGCTCTGTGTCGCACTGCCTCACACTGCGCCAGTCACGATGTCTCTGATGCTCTGTGTCGCACTGCCTCACACTGCGCCAGTCACGATGTCTCTGATGCTCTGTGTCTCACTGTCTCACACTGTGCCAGTCACGATATGTCTGATGCTCTGTGTCGCACTGCCTCACACTGCGCCAGTCACGATGCCTCTGATGCTCTGTGTCGCACTGCCTCACACTGTGCCAGTCACGATGCCTCTGATGCTCTGTGTCGCACTGCCTCACACTGTGCCAGTCACGATGCCTCTGATGCTCTGTGTCGCACTGCCTCACACTGTGCCAGTCAGGATGCCTCTGATGCTCTGTGTCGCACTGCCTCACACTGTGCCAGTCACGATGCCTCTGATGCTCTGTGTCGCACTGTCTCACACTGTGCCAGTCAGGATGCCTCTGATGCTCTGTGTCGCACTGCCTCACACTGTGCCAGTCAGGATGCCTCTGATGCTCTGTGTCGCACTGCCTCACACTGTGCCAGTCAGGATGCCTCTGATGCTCTGTGTCGCACTGTGCCAGTCAGGATGCCTCTGATGCTCTGTGTCGCACTGCCTCACACTGTGCCAGTCACGATGCCTCTGATGCTCTGTGTCGCACTGCCTCACACTGTGCCAGTCACGATGCCTCTGATGCTCTGTGTTGCACTGTCTCACACTGTGCCAGTCACGATGCCTCTGATGCTGTGTGTCGCACTGCCTCACACTGTGCCAGTCACGATGCCTCTGATGCTCTGTGTCGCACTGTCTCACACTGCGCCAGTCACGATGCCTCTGATGCTCTGTGTCGCACTGCCTCACACTGCGCCAGTCACGATGCCTCTGATGCTCTGTGTCGCACTGTCTCACACTGCGCCAGTCACGATGCCTCTGATGCTCTGTGTCGCACTGCCTCACACTGCGCCAGTCACGATGCCTCTGATGCTCTGTGTCGCACTGTCTCACACTGCGCCAGTCACGATGCCTCTGTTGCTCTGTGTCGCACTGCCTCACACTGCGCCAGTCACGATGCCTCTGATGCTCTGTGTCGCACTGCCTCACACTGTGCCAGTCACGATGCCTCTGATGCTCTGTGTCGCACTGCCTCACACTGTGCCAGTCACGATGCCTCTGATGCTCTGTGTCGCACTGCCTCACACTGCGCCAGTCACGATGCCTCTGATGCTCTGTGTCGCACTGTCTCACACTGCGCCAGTCACGATGCCTCTGATGCTCTGTGTCGCACTGTCTCACACTGCGCCAGTCACGATGCCTCTGATGCTCTGTGTCGCACTGTCTCACACTGCGCCAGTCACGATGCCTCTGATGCTCTGTGTCGCACTGCCTCACACTGTGCCAGTCACGATGCCTCTGATGCTCTGTGTCGCACTGCCTCACACTGTGCCAGTCACGATGCCTCTGATGCTGTGTGTCGCACTGCCTCACACTGTGCCAGTCACGATGCCTCTGATGCTCTGTGTCGCACTGTCTCACACTGTGCCAGTCACGATGCCTCTGATGCTCTGTGTCGCACTGCCTCACACTGTGCCAGTTACGATGCCTCTGATGCTCTGTGTCGCACTGTCTCACACTGCGCCAGTCACGATGCCTCTGATGCTCTGTGTCGCACTGCCTCACACTGTGCCAGTCACGGTGCCTCTGATGCTCTGTGTCGCACTGCCTCACACTGTGCCAGTCACGATGCCTCTGATGCTCTGTGTCGCACTGCCTCACACTGTGCCAGTCACGATGCCTCTGATGCTCTGTGTCGCACTGCCTCACACTGTGCCAGTCACGATGCCTCTGATGCTGTGTGTCGCACTGCCTCACACTGTGCCAGTCACGATGCCTCTGATGCTCTGTGTCGCACTGCCTCACACTGTGCCAGTCACGATGCCTCTGATGCTCTGTGTCGCACTGCCTCACACTGTGCCAGTCACGATGCCTCTGATGCTCTGTGTCGCACTGCCTCACACTGTGCCAGTCACGATGCCTCTGATGCTCTGTGTCGCACTGCCTCACACTGTGCCAGTCACGATGCCTCTGATGCTCTGTGTCGCACTGCCTCACACTGTGCCAGTCAGGATGCCTCTGATGCTCTGTGTCGCACTGCCTCACACTGTGCCAGTCACGATGCCTCTGATGCTGTGTGTCGCACTGCCTCACACTGTGCCAGTCACGATGCCTCTGATGCTCTGTGTCGCACTGCCTCACACTGTGCCAGTCACGATGCCTCTGATGCTCTGTGTCGCACTGCCTCACACTGTGCCAGTCACGATGTCTCTGATGCTCTGTGTCGCACTGCCTCACACTGTGCCAGTCACGATGTCTCTGATGCTCTGTGTCGCACTGCCTCACACTGTGCCAGTCACGATGTCTCTGATGCTCTGTGTCGCACTGCCTCACACTGTGCCAGTCACGATGCCTCTGATGCTCTGTGTCGCACTGCCTCACACTGCGCCAGTCACGATGCCTCTGATGCTCTGTGTCGCACTGCCTCACACTGTGCCAGTCACGATGCCTCTGATGCTCTGTGTCGCACTGCCTCACACTGTGCCAGTCACGATGTCTCTGATGCTCTGTGTCGCACTGCCTCACACTGTGCCAGTCACGATGTCTCTGATGCTCTGTGTCGCACTGCCTCACACTGTGCCAGTCACGATGCCTCTGATGCTCTGTGTCGCACTGCCTCACACTGTGCCAGTCACGATGTCTCTGATGCTCTGTGTCGCACTG